>NC_051402.1:19852797-19855297 GCF_015228065.2 Penaeus monodon
GAAGGTAGTTATATAAGCACGTAATTCTCATTATAAATTGCCTCTTTCGTGTAACCTCTTGGTGAAGATGATCGATTGGTTGAGTCACCGCGTAGGATGTCGTTTTCTGTTTGCCGTCGTATGATTAATGTAGCTGTCTGTGTCTGTCTGTCTGATTGTCTCTGCGTGTCTATCTGTCTCCCTCTGCCCGCCTGTCTGGCTGTCTCTCTTGCTTTCACTCTCTCTGTCTCTATTTCTGTGTGACTCTCTGCCTGACTGTCATATTTCCGCCCCTTCTCCGTTTCCCTCCCCCCCTCCTTCCCTTCATTCCCTTCCTCCCATTTTCCTTCCATCTTCCCTTCGCCCCCCCTCCTTCCTACCCCCTCACTCACACGTTCCCTCCTTCCCAACCCTACCCTCCCACCTTCCCTCTATCCCCCTCCCTCCTCCCCTTCCCTCCTACCTTCCCTTCCCTTCTCCCTCCTACCTACCCTCTCCCCACCCCACCTTCCCCCCTCCTTCCTTCCCATCTTCCCCTCCTACTTACCCTCTCCCCACCCCACCCTTCCCCCTTCACTCCTTCCCTCCCATCTTCCCCCCATCCCCCTCCCCCTCCTACCTTTCCCCCTCGACAATAATCCCCTCCCCTCATCCCCGCGACCCTTTCCTTCCCCTGCCCTCATCCCCGCGACCCTTTCCTTCCCCTGCCCTCATCCCCGCGACCCTTTCCTTCCCCTGCCCTCATCCCCGCGACCCTTTCCTTCCCCTGCCCTCATCCCCGCGACCCTTTCCTTCGCCGATCCATCCCGCAGAAGACAGATCGTTCCCGCGGTTTATCTCGTGCACGAAACTCCGAGTCCGAATGACAGGCGTATTCACCCTGGCGGCTCTGTACTCCCTTCCCTGACTTTTAAATGGACGCGTGAAAGGGGTGTTTCGAGTCGGGGTGAGGGGGTGGGCTGGGTGGGGGGGGTGAGGAGGAGAGGGAGAGAGGGAGGGAGAGGTGGGTGGATGGGGGGGGGGGGTGACTGCACGATCAAGCACAGCTGTTTTTTTTTTTTTTTTTGTTTTTTTTTAGAGAGAGAGAGAGAGGAGAGAGAGAGAGAGAGAGAGAGAGAGGAAGGGAGAGGAAGAGGAGAGAGAAACAAATGGACAGACCGCAAAATAAACACAATCAGAGAAGGTAGAGAGAGAGAGAGAGAAAACATGAGCGCTACAATAACCTACATTTTTTTCCCACACAGACTCTCTCCCTTCCTCCTTCCCTCACCCCAACCCCCTTCCTCTTCCCCACCCCCTCCCCTACCTGCTACCCCTCCCCCTTCAGCCAAACCACCCCAGCAGGGAGCCTCGAAACTCGACCTATATATCAAGTTGGGTCTTTCCATCCGAGGTCAAAGGTCACGCCACCTCAGGCCTACGTCGGTTGTCTCAAGGTCGCCTATCGGCCGGAAATGCTGCGTCGCAAGGAAGGCGTCTTCGCTTCGTCTTCGTTTCGTCTTCGTTTCGTCTTCGCTTCGTCTTCGTTTCGTCTTCGCTTCTACTTCGCTTTGTCTCCGTTTCTTCTTCGTTTCGCCTCCGTTTCGTTTTGTTTCATCATCAGTTTATCTTTACATCATCTTCGATTCGTTTTCGTTTCGCCTTCAGTTCGTCTTCAGTCTGTCTTCAGGGTCTTCTACGTTTTTTTCTTCGTCATCTTCTTACATTTCCTCTTTCTTTTGCATTTTCTTCTTCATATGCATTCTTTATTTTTCTTTTCTTTCTCTCTCTGCATTTATTTATCCTTTTTTCCTTATTACATCTTTTTGATGTTCTTTTTTCTTTCTTGAAACATCATTCCTCCTCCTTACCTGTCTTTTCTCCGTATTTCTCTTTTAATTTTTCCTGCTGATTCAATAAGGTTAATTTGAAGAAGGAACCCAAAATGAGGCCACCCGTGAGGCACGAGACTCACTTAGGGGCCCAGGAAAATGAGGGGCCCCGTTGGTTCCTCGAAACGGGCGTGGAGGGACCAAGCTGAAGGCTCAGAACCCACACGACCTCACAAGCCGACCATCCCCGGAGATGCAGGCCGACCAGGAGCGTGACCAATATGAAGATGATACACGATATGTAAAATACAAAAAGGCTAAAATGAACAAAAAGAATGAGCAGATGGTACCAAAGTAAAACTAAGTACAAGATTTTAGAATGACAAAAGCCAGAAGGGCTTAAGAATTACGAAAAAAGATGCCACAAGGGCTTAAAGATAGTAAAGCTTGCCAGGAGGGCTTCAAAACAATACTAAAACTGACATCCAAGCTGAAATATGTAAAAGGTAAAGTGAGAAAAAAGTAAAAGGCCGTAAAAATAGACAGAAAAGTCGTTAGAAGCAAAAGCTGAAGTAAAAGCTCAAGTAAGAGACGAGTAAAAGGGTAAAACATGAATAAAAGAAACGAGTAAAGTACAAGATAAAAGAAAGTAAAATTCAGAGTAGGTAAAATATTAAAAGAGCACACATCAGTAAAACAATGTAAAAGAA
>NC_051402.1:19860297-19862797 GCF_015228065.2 Penaeus monodon
GACAGACAGATAGATAGATAGATATGTATGTGTGTTTATATATAGATAAATAGATAAATAGATAGATATAGATATAGATATAGGTATAGGTATATGTATTATGTGTGTATGCATGTATGTGTGTATGTATGTATGTAAATGTATGTGTGTATGTGCAATGTATGTATGTATATATATAATTTTTTTCTCTTGTATTGTTAATTACTTGTGTATCGTCTGTAGCGATCCATTAAATGTTTCATTAAATGCTCTTGTTTATTAATTTCCCTTATTAATTTTATATATGTATTTATTAATTTTATTATAATTTATATTATGATTATATTATAATTTTATATATCTATTTATTTATTTCCCTTATCAATTTTATATATCTATTTCACTCTTTGTTTTCAGTCATGCAATTAGTTCATTTATTGTCTTCATTAATCTGTTGGTTCATTACCTGCGTTAATTTAGTCATTACTTTTGTTTAATTACCCGTGACTGTTATTTATTCATTTATCAAACTATTCACGTATTCATTCATTCATTTTTTGTTGTCGAGAAAGTGGCATTCGAGATCCGTGAGACAGAAAAATGATTTTGTAAGCGTGGTTGATCTACTTCTCCCCCCACCCCCCAACCCCATCCCCCCATTCTCTCACCATTTCCATCTTCCTGTCTCCTGACCCGCCCCCTCTACTTCCCCCTCCCCCCCTCCCTTCCGCCCTTTGCTACCCATCCCCACCCTACCCCTGCAATTGCCTCCTCCCCTCCCCTTCTCCTTCTCTGTTTCCCTTCCCTTTCTTCCACTTCTTTTTTACTTTTTTCCTCTTCGTCTTTCCTTCGCCTCCTCGCAAAATATTGCCTCCCTTAAACCCACCCCCCTTACCTTTACCCTTACCCCCTCACTTGTACCCCTTCCCCCTCAGGGCCCACTGTCTCATCACCATACCCTCCCCCTCACTCCCAGGCCCCCTCATCTTCACTCCCAGGCCCTCTCGCCCTCACTCCCAAACCCCAGTCCCCCTCCCCCTCACCTCCCCACCCCTACCCCTCCAACAGCACCACAGAGTGCGACCTTGCAAGGGGCGCTCACTCACTTCTCTAAGTATATAACATGAACGAAAACACCATACCAGGTCAGACCATCACAGTCTCCCGCCCCCGTCACTACACCCGGCCGAGAACACCATAGGCACCATGATGAGGATTTTATTTGCCCTCGTCGCTCTCTCCGGCGGGTCAGGTATGGTGTTCTGATGATGGTTATTATATATATACAGAGAGAAGTGAGTGCTTCTAGTGTGTTTATATGAGTATGTGCGTAGGTGTATGTGTGATATATCTACATCTTTAATAAGTGTGTTTGCTTATTTTGAGTCACACGAACGCGTATGAAGGATGCTTCCTTTTTTCTCTCTACAGTGTTGTCTGCGCTGGGCGATAAGCTGCCGATGCGCGGCGCCCCCTTGGACAGCCTTCAGAGGCCCTACGGCATGATGGCGAGGGTGTCCAGCGGTAACTACGGTGACATGTCTGACCCCTCACACATGTCCATGCAGGGTCCAAGTAGCCGTGGCTTTGGTGGTCCTCCTTCCCCTCCTTCCTTCTCTTCTCCCCCTTCTCCTCCTTCCAACGGTGGCGGATACTCCTACGGGGCCTCTCCTTCCTCTTCTCTTCCTCCTCCACCATCTAACGGAGGCAGCTACACCTACAGCGCCCCTCCATCTCTTCGTCCTTCTCTCCCTTCTCCGCCTTCGCTCTCTTCTAATGGAGGACGCTACTCGTACGGCGCCCCGGACCTCCAGGCGGCTGTCTCCAGCTTCGATGCCCCTGCAGCCGAGGACCCCGTCGCCGCCCTGGCTGCCAGTATCCCCGGCGGAGGCGTCCCTGGCGAGGACTACCCCATCCTGGCCTCCGTCCCCGACACCGGCTTCTCCTGCGAGGAACAGCAGTTCCCAGGCTACTATGCTGACACCGCCCCCGAGGCCGGCTGCCAAGTGTTCCACATCTGCCAGTTCGACGGCCGCCAGGACGCCTTTCTGTGCCCCAACGGCACCATCTTCAACCAGCAGTACTTCGTGTGCGACTGGTGGTTCAACGTGGACTGCGCCGCGTCCGAACAGTTCCGAAGTCTCAATGCTGACATCGGCAAGATCCCCGAAGAAAATAACCTTAACAATGCATACGGCAGCCCTAGAATGCAATACGGTATTCCTCAACAGCAGCAACGTCTTTCCTAGTCTCGTTCAAAACAGTCATTTGCTAAACGGGGTAGATAAGCGTGTTTGTCAATAATATATGTTTTGTATTTCGGGGGAAAAAATTACAGAGAATTCGTGATAATGTTCAGAAATTTGTGATCTAAAATACCGAGAAACACATTTGTTATTCATAGTGATTGGAGCATTAGTATATCTTTTGTATATATATCTATTTGTACTTTAATATTGATAATGAGCGCATATACTTTTAAAGAACTTATTTTATCTGAAAAGGAAGAAAACATGTGTAC
>NC_051402.1:19887797-19902797 GCF_015228065.2 Penaeus monodon
CTAATATTACTTTCGTTATCACTTTATTATACTATCTTTCCTCTTTTTTCTGCTTCTTTATCATTATCATTTATATAGTCATAATCATTATTATTATTGTCATTATTATAATTATCATAATCATCACTATTACTATCATCTTATTATTATGACCATTATTTATGGCAATAAAATAACCACCATCATCATACTCATAATTATCATTATCATTTTCATCATTTCTATCTCCACGTTTATTATTATTCTGGCTGTCATTTCAATTATTATCATTATTGTTACTATTACTCCTACTAATTACTATTATTATCAAAATTATGGTTATTCTCATTTTGTTGCTGTGTCGTTATTATTGCCAATGCAATTTATCAATATCATTACTGCTGATATTGTTGTTGTTGTTGTTGTTATTATTATTATTATTATTATTATTATTATTATTATTATTATTATTATTATTATTATTATTATTATTATTATTGCTATTAATATTTTTAATTTTCATTTGTTATTATTATCATTATTTGTATTATTATCATCTTTATTATCCTCATCACTGTTTTATTAGTAACAGTGGTTGTAGTAATGGTAGTGGTTGTATTAGCAATAGCAATATTTTATTTCATTATTTTCATTTACATGATATAGATAAAAATGATAATGGTAATGATAATAATAACTATAATAATGATAATGATGATAATAGTAATAATAGCAATAATAATGATGATGATGATGATGATGATGATGATGATTTATGACTGTTATCATCATTCTAATCATTCTTATCATTCTTATTATCATTATTATTATCATGTTTATCTTAATCACTGACATTATCATTATCAGTTTAGTTCTTGTTATTACTTTTATTATTGTTGTTGTTTTGGTTATAGTTATTCTTATCATTATTATTTTCATAATTTTTATCATCATTTTTTAATTACCATTATCATGATTATTGTCATCATAATCATCATCAATTTTTATTTTGTTGCCATTAGCAGCCTTACTATTTTCATCATATATTTTGTTACCTCTATTATTCTCTTCATCTTTCTCCTCCTCCTCCTCGTTATTATCATTATCCTTACTACTACTATTGTTATCATCGTCAATATTGTTATTACTATTATCATTAATATATCAATATCATTACCTTTGTTGCTGATGTCCATCAATATCAATAGTAATTTATTGCCACATTATTGATATCTAATATATTTTATATAGTTGATTATGATATCTGTTACTTTCATTATGTGTATTGTTGATTATATCATTCCGATAATCGTTGCTACCATTATTGTTACAGTAATAAACTATTATCACTGAAAATTAATGTAATTAATATTATCAATAAACTTCACCATTAGCAATATCTGTTATTATACTATACAATACGCAATCATTACATAAATAAACATGTAATGAAAACCATAACAAAATTCACGATAGTAATTCAGCTTTGTGTACCAGAGGCATTTCTAAACGTTTTCCCCCATCAGGTCGTGACGTCACATCTCCCGGCTGTCCTAGACCCGAAAAACACGTCTCCAACATGTGGAAGTCGGCGCTGAACAAGATCAAACCTTTGGCTCCATCGGCTGCGGTGATGGAAGGAGCGGCGGAAACTCTCAGGTGAGTGAAAAGGGGGAGAAAGAGAGAAGAAAAGAGGCAGCGGGAGGAAAGGAGAGCGATGGAAGGAAGGGGAAAGATGAGGAGGAAGTAAAGTAGGCGGTAGATGAGGAGAGGAGGAATTACTGATGGAGCGAGATGCATAGACTGGGGGTAGGGGAGGAGGAAGAGTTAAGACGAATGAAATATTAGTGAGAGACAGGGAGGTATTGGGGAAACTAATTAATTCAAATATTAATAGAATGAAAGACTATAGTCTTTTATGATACATTTATGTCAAACTGACGGGAAACAAACTAAATACCAGTGCCAAGTATTTCTGTAATGTAATTTCCTCCCGAAAACAAGTCTCAGCATTTAAATTGAAATACTTTTTCACAAAAAAATAATGATAAATAAAGGTAATAAAGGCGATTCAGTAAACATAGATGAATAATCACTTGCGTACCAACGATCCGCGCATAGGAATTGTATGAACGTAATTGTAGTTTTCGCTTGCATCCGAGCATGCCGAAAATATCCGTGCAGTTGCATCTTCATGCCAAAAAAGTGTAGGATTCTGAAAGTACAAGGCCTATTTTTTTCCTAGCTAGGGGCTGTAGCCCTGGACACCCAGGATAAGGCTGTGGCTACGTTTGCGATACTGCAATGCCATGTCTATTGACATGGCATTACAGTTTTACGAGAGTTCCGGTGAGCAGTGTTTAATTCTCGAAATGTGTTGTACTCACGAGAAATGCCCCTTTGAAATCACTGACGGGGAAAGAGCACTGCTTTCTCCGCTTCGCTTTTATTATTTTCTCTGCCAACGGCTGCAGAACCACCTACCATTTCTTAGAGTGCAAGGTAAATTTCAAAATTTACAAAGCACTTCAGAGGGTAGCACTCCGTGTTCACGAAATAATTTCAGTCTAGCATTATATATATATATATATATATATATATATATATATATATATATATATATATATATATATATATATTATAATCTAATACGGCACCTAGCCCACACGGAGACCTTAGCGAAACTAAAATTAAAATTGAATTTCATAGTTCCTGTTTTAGCTAATGTTCATTCATTGGATGTTTCCTGATGCCTTGTTTCCCCATTGGCTATTAAATTAACCGCCAAACGATCAGATCATGGCACTGGTCGTGACGTCACAAGTAACATAACAGGAAAAATACGCGCATGCGCAGTGGTGTGATCGGTGAGGAAAAAATGAATACCTTCGTTATTACTAATTTCCGAGAGTTTGTTTAATAAAAGGTGATCAATAACTAACACCACAAGGAGGTTCATTTCCAATAATACCAAACAATAAATGTTAGATAAAAGAAATGAAGGTGATTCATTAAACAGAGATGAATAATCACTTGTGTATTAACAATCCGCGCATAGGAATTGCATGAAAGTAATGCAAGAGAGAGAGAGAGAGAGAGAGAGAGAGAGAGAGGAGAGGAGGGAGAGAGAAGATGAGAGATGAGAGAGGAGAGAGAGAGAGAGAGAGAGAGAGGAGGGAGAGAGAAGAGGAGAGAGAGAGAGAGGAGAGAGAGAGAGAGAGGAGAGAGAGAGAGAGAGAGAGAGGAGAGGGAGGGGGGAGAGAGAGAGGGAGAGAGAGAGAGATAGAGAGAGAGAGAGAGAAAGGAGAAAGAGAAAGAGAGAATACACACAAATATACCCCCCCCCCGCACTTCACAAACATCACCCAAAACGGAATCGTCAGAATTCGTGAACATAAACGAAATTACTCTTTTCGTCACCCACTTGCTAATCATCCTTATCTTTCTACATCTCATTATCACTCATTTTCTCCTCATTCTCTCCCATTTTCTCTCCCCCCATCTCCCTCGTTATCTCATTATCTCTAGGTCTTCATTTTTATCCCTTTTACCCCAATCTATCATCATTATCATTATCGTTAATCATGTCTAAGGTTATATCTACACGAGAAGATTAGAAATGATAACGATTTGCTTGATAATTATGCACGTGGAAATCAACCTTGTGCGTGGCGTGTTTTATGCACCACGTTTATATCGATTTTGTTTGTTTTTACTGTTTGCCTTTCGGTAATTTACTTTTTTTTTACTTTCTTTCTTTCTTTCTTTGTCTTTTTTGTGTTTTCTCTCTTTGTTGTATGAGTCGATTCATCTTTTCTTCGAAGACAAGGGGAGAAAGAAAGGAGAATGGGGACACACACACACACACACACACACACATGGATATGTGTGTGTGCGTGTGTGTGTGTGTGTGTGTGTGTGTATATGTGTGTGTGTGTGTGTGTGTGTGGGTGGTGTGTGTGTGTGTGGTGTGTGTGTGTGTTTGTTTGGTTTGTGTATGTTTGTGTGTGTGTGTGTGTGTGCGTGCGTGCGTGCGTGCGTGCGTGTGTGTGTGTGTGTGTGTGTGTGTGTGTGTGTGTTGTGTGTGTGTGGTGTGTGTGTGTGTGTGTTTATGTATGTATGTATGTGTGCATATGATTGCGCACATGAAAGTTATGTGCATGAAAATCATTATGTAAAGCGTGTTTGTGAACCATTTATGCTTCCATCTGTTTGTTTTGCTGCCCTTTGTTTCTTATTCATTTATTCATTTGCTTATCTTTTACTTTTACTTTTCTTTTCTTTTACTTTTTACTTTCTCTCGTCTTCTTTCTTCCCGTGGCTGATTCGATTGACTTTTCTTTCAAAACAAAATAAAACAAAAGAGAGAATAAGCAAGCGTAATATATGAAGGAAATAATATTAATGATAATAGTAATAAAAAACAGTAATGATAATAATAACAATAATAATAATAATAATAATAATAATAATAATAATAATAATATAATGATAATAATAATAATTATTATAATAATAATAATAATGATAATAATAATAATAATGATTATAACAATAATGATAATGATAACAACAATAATAATAATAATAATAATAATAATAATATATATAATGATAAAGATAATCATTATTTCATGCAAGAGCAGTTGTTGTTGTTATTGTTGTTGTTGTTGTTGTTATCATTGTTATCCTTGTTGTTGTTGTTATTATTATTATTATTATTATTATTATTATTATTATTATTATTATTGTTTTTGTTGTTGTTATTATCATTGTTACCATTATTGTTGTTGTTGTTAATTTATCATCATCATTATCGCTAGAATTATTATTATCACTATTATTACTTTGATTGTAATCATTATTGTCATTATTTTCAGTAAATCGCAAATTGGATACTCCATCTACTTTTTCCAGTCTACGGGATTAAAAATATAAAATCACACATACACCAAACCTTGGCTTATAAGTAAATAAATAAAAGATAATAAAAAAAAAATCCTTTGATGTCAAGTAAGGGAGCAATGGGTGTCCTTGTACTAGTATGCAATTTAACATAATTATGCGTGTTCGTTCAGTGTTGTACATCTAGCCTCGCGTGCGTGTAAGTGTGCATGATATGATAATTTGAGGGTCTTAGAGAAATAGCAAAAGAAAGGGGTGAAAGTGGAAGATAAGTTGGGAATATAAAAAATAGGAGAAAGAAAATAAGAAACATTCGAAGTTTAGGATATATGGTGTGGGGTCGCTGTCGACTGTGCGATTTGAATGTGGTTTAAGGATTGCCGTATGGATGAATGGGAGAGAGAGAGAGAGAGAGAGAGAGAGAGAGAGAGAGAGAGAGAGAGAGAGAGAGAGAGAGAGAGAGAGAGAGAGAGAGAGAGAGAGAGAGAGCACTTATAGGAAACTACCACGGCAAACAAGTTTTATCAACGGTAAATCAAAGCTATTATATGGAACATGAAAGAAGTAGAAAGATTTAATGTGCATTTTGAGTTATTACACCATAATGGAGAAATTCCATTTGCTGTCTTCACTCTGTACTATTGATAAAATCTTGTTTCATGCAAGTCCTCCTGTTCATTATATTCCAGGATGCCATTTGTAATGTAATTAGTCATTAGTGCTTCATTACTTCAGAAGCAAAAGTCAATGCATTTTTTTTTAATGACTGCATTAAAAAAAATCAAAAGCATTTTTTTCTTCATACACTGACCTTCATATCCGAGTCAAGAAGCCTCTGCACATTAGCTTGACGTGTCCAGACAAATTTTTCAGTTGGTTCTAATGAGCACTTAAAACGAGTTTACTACTGTTGTTCCTACGGTATGCACATCAGCTTTTACAAATTATCTTTCAAGTTTTATCCTAACATGAAATAGTTGTTGCAAATTCACATTTCAGTATAGCATATATCATATAAAAAGAAACAATGATCTGTAGTCACTTGCACGACAGTTTCACACCGCAGTATACTCCTCAGCAGGAAACCGCCTTTAATCTTCCAATCAAAAAGTTTTATAAATACTGGGCCTTAATGGGTTTAGCTCGTAATAGCCTTGCGTATGACGTCACAGCCTTAAATCGATTTGTATTCTCAGAACCGCGCTGAACTTTTGGGCTTACTTGGTGAGATAGACGTATATAGACTTTGTATATGTGATGAATACACTTTCCAAATACATCACAGAAAATCATAGAACAGATTAGGAAACTCTCCAGACTTTAACTTGATTTTATTATGATACTCTCATCTCTTATTTTTTCCTTTATTACCTTTTTCCTTGTGGAGGACTCACGCTGAACACATCGTAAATAAAACAACGAAGGGAAAAGCAGAAAACATGATTACAACACGATTAGATTTCTGCCTTTATTGCAGAGAAAAAGCGAAAAATAATTCGACAATAAATCCTGGTTTTCTTGCTTATAACCTATGACTTTTTTTTTTTATACCACGTTATTCCTCCCGCCAAGTCCGCTTCATTCATAAATAAAATAACATACTAAAAATAACTAACGTCGAATTCAATTATCAACAGTATACGTTCATTATACCGAAAAGAGCGGCTTAGACTGACGCTACATTTTTCAGTTTTTTTTTTTTTTTTTTTTTTTTCGTCCAGAGTCTTTAAAATATTATTAAGATTCAGTTATGTAAAGTTCATGTCAAATGTATACCGGGCTGACAACCTGTATACCATTTGCCTATACATCTAACTAGCTAAAAGTTTTTTTTTTACCTGTCTCGTATTTCATCTTTCGTTTTTTTATATATCAATTTACCTGCCTATATGTCTGCATATCTCAGCTCATCTACCATCTATTTATCTATCTATCAATTTATCCAAAGGGTTTTAATCTTCTCCAATTACTGTAATATCGGGTCTAGACACATTACCCATGTAATTATCGTGTTTATAATTACCTTCAGCTTTATGCCGGTGTACGAATAACAAGCTAGAGTCATACACACACCAAGAAAAAAAAATATCAAATTTTCAAAACAGTGATAATAATCTAAGTTTCATCGTCGAAAATTCATATAAACGTCAACATTAGAAAACGAAAAATCAGTACGGTGATAATAAGCTAAACTGTTTTATTTATTACGATCGTGGGACGTTCCTTTACGTATTATTTTTACAATATTATTTTTACTAATGTAAAAATATGGTCAGATGCTTTTACCTTCACGGCAGTTAGTCTCATTGGACATCATTGCCGGAAATTCAGGCAATTAGTATAACACTATGATTGCCATAATCTTTAAATTGATATTATCAGTCATACGGAAGAATAATTAACGTTAAGATGATAATAAGGCGAGTGTGACAAATCTTTGATGTAAAAAGATGAGGGAGAAAGCAAAGGCAGATGTAGAATGTTCATTTTACTTAATTTGTTGCGGTTATTCACCAAACGGGATTTTTATGCGAATAACGTACACAATTGCTCATGTGCACGTATAAACGTACACGCACATATAAACACATACTCATATAGACGCAACACGTGCAGCACACATACCCACACAAACATATGCACACATGACACACACAACACACACAGCACACACACAACAAACACACACAACACACACACACACACACAACACAACAACAACAACAACAACAACAACAACATAACCAACACACACACACAACACAACGCAACACACACACAGCCGAGTAACCCTATTCCGCGCCATCCAGTAAAGAGACAGAGAGGCAGGAAGACAGGAGAACGAGCGAACGACCGCTCATAACGAAACCCCTCGCCTCATAAACCGGACGCCCTCATCCCTTGGGACGTCCCCTCACCCCTGGCCAAAAAAGAAAGAAAAAAAAGAAAAGATAAAAAAGGAGAGAGAGAGAGAAAAAAAAGGTCTCGTCTCTCCGTCAGTAGCCACGTCGCCTGTTAACTCACTACACCCTCGAGATCTATTGATTAGCAGGTAGAACAGTTCGGTAGTGAACATTGGGTTTCCGTTTTTGTTTGTCTGTTTTATTTCTTGGTTTGTTTTTCGATTTCTAGTTTGGAATTTCCATTTTTTTTCTGTTTGTCTTCGTCTTTCTCTTCTCTTCTCTCTCTCTCTTCTCTCTTCTCTCTCTCTCTCTCTCTCTCTCTCTCTCTCTCTCTCTCTCTCTCTCTCTCTCGCACTCTTTCTCTCTCTCTCTCTTTCTCTCTCTCTCTCTCTCTCTCGCACTCTCTCTCTCTCGCACTCTCTCTCTCGCTCTCTCTCTCTCTCTTCTCTCTCTCTCTCTCTCTCTCTCTCTCTCTCTCTCTCTCTCTGCTTTCCCTCTCCCCCTTTTCACTTTGCTCCTCCGTTGCTCTCCCTACCCCTCTCCCTCCCCTTCGTCCGTCAGTCCGTCTTGCATGCTCACGACAAGGAGGGAGGGAATTAGAATGCGATTACGTGAACACTTTGAAGAAAGGCAAAGAGGAAATATATATATATATATATATATATATATATATATATATATATATATATATGTATATATATATATATATATATATATATATATATATATATATTTCCAGTATTTATAAAACATATATACATATATATCATATATACACATATATGTATGTGTATATATATACATATAAGTGTGTATATATAAATAAACACACACACACACACAAACGCGTTCTTGTGTGTGTGTATGTGAGTGTGTGCACGCGCGTGCGCGAATGTGTATCCGTTTATCTGCAGACACGTACACAGATATACACCTATTAATTACCTTCTTGATATCCTTACTTTTTACCTCCCCGGTTCCTCTTCCCCTTTTCATTCCATCATCCCCCTCTCTCATCTTTCCTCCCCCTTCTCCGATAGCACTCTCATTGTCTCTCCTAATTGGTCACGGAAAGCTGTAAAAGCGAACACGAGAAAAAGAAAGAAAGAAAGAAAGAAAAGCACTACAAATAGGCTTATTCAAGAGAAGACCTGACCACGTGGAGTTCGTTAATAGCTAGCCTAGAAACCAACAAGGGAAAATCAACAATAGTGATAGAATTACGTCCCCTTTTTTTAGTTCTGAGTTTCTTTATAGTTTATTTTTCATTTGTTTGTTAATTTATGTATCCTTATTTCTAAGTGAAAGAATCTGAATGTGTGTATGGAGATATTCAGTAGTGATTATGTAAGTAAGTGCCCTGCACGCTGTATCGTATCATGTTGTATAGTTAATGATGTGCATTATAGTGAACATTACAAGTCCTTCTATATACAGTCACGGACAAAGATCGTGTTGTAAATGAAGCTTCAACCCCCCCCCCCTAACTTAAACAAAAAGGGTCACGTGATTCGGGTGTTCGAGACAGAATTCGAAACGGGTTCGACAAGAGCTTCGATCGTGGCCGTACGCCCACCCTGACTTCGCGTGCTAATATGCCTATTGTGCATTCAAATAAGCATATACATGGTCAAATTGATGTATGTTTGTGCAGCTATAGTTACATATATGTACAAATACAAAGCCATTGTTATCCTACTTTTTCTAAAGAGAAAATTTGACGCTTTTTTTATTCTACCTTTCTTCACGTCATCATTTAAACACGAAATCGTATTCCACACACAAAAATGTTAATCCTTTATTCACAGAACGCGTGCACATGGTCACGCACATGTGTGTACACACCTTTACATATGTGTACACAGCTTAACATATTTGTACACACTTTAACGGAAGTACACACACCTTAGCATATGTGTACACATCTTCGATTCTCTTTCTCTTTCGGCCAGTGTTGAAAAAAAAGAAAAGCTGTGGCTTCCAATCTTACCTCAGTGCCAGAAATGCGAATATGGATTTAGAGAGGAATAAGAGATTTTTGGTCTTTACACACACACACACACAGACACACACACACACACTCACACACACACACACACACACACACACACACACACACACACACACACACACACACACAACAATCAAATATTAAGAAAGAAGCCTTGCATTCTACTTTTTCCTTTTAATGGGCCGCTCGTAACACAGGCCACAGAGCATAAACAAAGGCCATTGAAACCACACCAATAACAAGAGTCTTCTTCTGACGCAATCCTCTCAATCATGCAAAGGCAATATGCATGCAATATCCAAGATGGCCAATCATGTCATAGGCTGCACCGGAGGAGGGGAAAAAATTGAGGTTATGTAACATGAGGGCGAAATGTATCACTTTTCGTTGCAAGAGTTGCACGTATCAGTTATCATTATCATTTTTTTTTTATCAGTTTCAATAATGATCGATGAACAGCTTAACCTAGGTGCCTAAAACAGCTGGTAAGATGACCTGGAACTCTGACATAACCTTGTATGTGGTCATGAGTGTTTTGAAGGCACTGAGTCTGTGTAAAATACGGCAATGTTGTGTGCAGTTCATTCAGAAAGATGATTGTGTACACGTGTTTATGTGTGTATATCTGTTTTCGTTAATGTAGGTGTGTAAAGGGAAATGTTCATGTATGTATATGTGTGTGTGTGTG
This sequence comes from Penaeus monodon, assembly GCF_015228065.2. Lineage (NCBI taxonomy): Eukaryota > Metazoa > Arthropoda > Malacostraca > Decapoda > Penaeidae > Penaeus > Penaeus monodon. Next base: position 19,898,284 of record NC_051402.1, read on the forward strand.
TGTGTGTGGGTGCGCGCGCGCGTATTCGAGTGTGTGTGGGTCTATGTGCGGGCGCGTGTGTGTGATAAATAAAATTCCACTCCCCTCAGCCACCCTCCCTTCCCCTCCCCCACTTCCTTCATTTCTTGCACCCTGTCAATATATATATACATACACACACACACACACACACACACACATACATATATGAAGACACATATCTGATAAAATAGATATATATATTATTATATGATATAATATATATTATATATATATCATATATATGTAATATAGTTATATATGATATTATTATTATATTATGTGTGATTGTTTATTCTGCGTATATTTTATCAATATGTGGCATGTTTTATATATTATTCTCATTCTTGACTTCTTCCTCTCTTCCTTCATTTCCTAATCTTCAGTTCGTTCTCATCCATCTCATCCTCCCCCCTCATCATCATTACGTCTCATATCTCTCTTTCTCTCTCTTCTATCTAATCATTAACTATCTATCTATTTCTCTCTTTCTGCTCTTCTTTTCTCATTTCATTCTCTCTCTCTCTCTCTACCTCCTCTACTTCTCTCTGTCTCTCTCTCTCTCTCTCTCTCTCTCTCTCTCTCTCTCTCTTCTCATCTTCTTTCGCCTCTCTCTCTCTCTCTCTCTCTCTCTCTCTCTCTCTCTCTCTCTCTCTCTTCTCCTCTTCTCTCTCTCTCTCTCTCTCTCTCTCTCTCTCTCTCTCTCTCTCTCTCCTCTCTCTCTCTCTCTTCCTCTCTCTCTCTCTCTTTTCTCTCTCCTTCTCTCTCTTCTCTCTCTCTCTATCTATCTATCTATCTCCTCTCCTCTCTCTCTCTCTCTCTCTCTCTCTCTCTCTCTCTCTCTCTTACTCTGTAAATCATTTTCATTTTGTTTCTTTTTCCTTCCTTTATTTCTCACTTTCATTCCCGTTCATTATGTCTCCCCGTATCCCTCCCCCTATCTCTCCATCTACCTCATTTATCACCCTCCCTTTCCTCGTCCTCTATTGCATATTCCTTACATCACTGTCAAAGTACCAAGACTTCAAAAAAAAAAAAAAAAAAAAAATCCTACATTCCTGAAATCGAAATCATTCTTAAAATATTCCCAAACTCATTTCATCTCTTGAACACGAACATGTCAAGGAATGGAGTCTACTTTCCTCATTTCCCACTTTATATATTTATTTATTTATTATTATTGTTGTTATATATATATATATTTTTTTTTTTTTTTTTTTTCCGTCCCTCTTTCTCTTACCCCCGACGCGACCCACGCGACCTATCTGTCATTGACCTTGGCAGGCAAAGGTCAGGGAGGAAGGTTATTTGCGAGTCTTGTTTGTTTGTCTGTCTGTTTGCGTGTGCGTGTGTGATCAAAGGATTTTTTTAACATGAGGACAAAAGCAAACGCGTATTCTCCCTTTTCTCGCCCAAACACACACGCGCGCGCACACACATGCATGCACACACACACACACATACACACACACACACACACACAGAAACAAACAAACAAACAAAATGCAAACACACACAAGCACTTAAATAAAATACAAACACACACACACAAGCACGCAAGTACAAACACACACACACACACAAAGAAACAAACAAACAAACAAACACACACACACACACACACACACACACACACACACACACACACACACACACACACACACACACACACACACACACACACAATATCAATCAATATGAAAAAATAAAATAAGTGCGTCTTGTGCCCCGCCCCCTTCCCCTGTCTTCCTTTCGCTGTTTTATTTGTCTTCTCTGTAATACGACTTCAGATCAATTTCACCTGAGAACGTTTTTTCTATGTGTGATGACAACAAAGAATCTGTTCCCCGTTTGGAGCTAAATATTGGGGAATGTGAGGAAAAACAGCACGACAGAGCTGTTCGTTCCGTTGTATTCTTATGATTGCGCGTTCTCTCTCTCTCTCTCTCTCTCTCTCTCTCTCTCTTCTTTCTTTCTCTTTCTCTTTCCCTTTCTCTTTCCTTTCTCTTCTCTCCCTCTCCCTCTCCCTCCTCCCTCCTCCCTCCTCCTCTCTCTCTCTCTCTCTCTCTATCTCTATCTATCTATCTCTTCCTCTCTTTCTCTCTCTCTCTCTCTCTCTCTCTCTCTCTCTCAGACGGAAGAAGAGATAGATAGATAGCGAGAGAGGGAGAGAGAGAGAGAGAGAGAGAGAGAGAAAGAAGAAGCAGACGGAAGATGAGAGATGAATAGATAGATAGAGAGAGAGAGAGAGAGAGAGAAATAGAAAGAGAGAGAGAAGAAGACGGAAGAAGAGATAGATAATTAGATAGCGAGAGAGAGAGAAAGAGAGAGAGAGATACCGTGAACAACATGCGAATTACCAGAACCTATATGTCTTGCTAAAGACACCTGAATACATTCTTTTCTGACAGGTATTGCGTCATCACGGCCTCATTCATGCGTGTGTGTGTGTGTGTGCGTTTATATCCACACATGTACGCTCATGTGTCATAGGATTATTCCAAATCAGCGAATGCAATACTGCAAAAAAGTAGCCTTTCCTGCATGCAATAATCGCGAAGTTCTTCCTTGTAAAAGATAAAGGTTTATCTTTTAAGGTCATAGTATTTATTTAGACTATTAATATTGGTATTATCAATATTATCTTTATCATACAATAATAGTAATGGTGATAAAAGATGTTACTGTAAAAGTTATCTTAATGATAACAATAATGTAAGTAATAATATTGATATTGATGATAGTAATAATAATAGTAGTAATAATGATGATAATAATAATGAATATAATGGTGATAATGATGATAATGACAATAATTGTAATAATAATAATAATAATAATAATAATAATAATAATAAAAATTATAGTAAGAATAATGATAATAATAGCAACAATATTAATGATAATAATGATAAAAAAGATAACAAGAAAATAATAATAAAAATGTTGATAATAATAATGATAGAAATATGGATACCGCTACGACGACTACTACTATTACTAACAATAATAATGATAGCAGCAATAATGATAGTGATGATATTAATGATAATAATAATAATGATAATTATAATGATAATTATGATTATAGTGATAATGATAATGAGACTGATGATTATGATAATAGTAATAGCAATAATTATAATAAAAATAATGATAATGGTGATTATAATGGTAAGGACAAAAATATAATAATATTAATGATAATGGTAATGAAATTGAAGGTGATAACAATGATAAAGATGATAGTTCAGTATGGTAGTAGTAATGATAATGATAATAATAAGATAATAATAACAATAATGATAATAATTATGAAAATTATAATATTAATGATAAAATTAATGATTATAATGGTAATAATAATAATAACAATAAGCATAACAGTAATGATAATGATAATGATGTTGATAATAATAATTTTGAAAAATGATAATGATAATGATCATTTTTAATTAAATTATAATGATAATTATGATGATAATGTTATTAATAATAGTAATAATGATGATAATAATAAAAAGAAGGATATCAATGATAATGAAAATAATTATTATAATGATAACAATGAAACCCATGATATTGATAATAGTAATAGTAATAGTGATAATACTAATGATGATAATAGCTATCAGAAAAGTGATAATAATAGTAAAGATACTAATATTCATAATGATAATACTAGTCATAAAGTTAATGCTATTAATAGTGATAACAATTGCAATGATAATAATAATAATAACGATTATAATAGTAGTAATGATGAAAATAATAATATTAATAATGATAATGATAATAATAATAACAGTAAAAATAATTCTGATGATAATAATGATGATGATGATAATGATAATAATAATAATAATTATTATTATTATTATTATTATAATAATAACAATGATAATAATGATAATGATAATAATGATAGTAGTAGTAATAATAATAATAATATTAATAATGGTAATGATAATAAATGATAAAAATACTTAAAATATAATAATATCAAATGATAATAATGGTGATGATAGCTGTAATCATGATGATGATGATGTTGACGTTTATGATGATGATATAAAAAATAATAACAATGATAATGATGATAACGATGATAATAATAGAATGTATATTAATAATAACATAACATCAAAATAGATATAATATCAAAATAGATATAGTAATAAAGGTGATGATGATAACAGAGTAATAGTTTTCAATAATTATTATGTTTTTATTACTCTTTTATATTGCTATTATTATTGTAATAATTATAGTAAAAAAAAGTGGTGATAATAATAGTAATGTAACAATAAGTAAGATGATAGCAACAGTAATAAAAATAATAATATTAATGATAACAATAATAATGATAATATTGATAATAATAATATCACCAAATCCTGATACAGCAAGTAAATGAAAATATGTGGAACCCCCCTGGCTAACCCTCCCCCCCTGGCTCTCACCCCACCATTCCCATTCGAAATTCCACTCCCGCC
>NC_051402.1:19905297-19907797 GCF_015228065.2 Penaeus monodon
GACGGTATCTGCTTTAAGCCTAAATCTGATAGAGAGTTTCCAAACACGTCACATCACCAAAAAAGGTAAAATAAAATAAGAGATGAATGAATAAATGAATAGAGAAATGGATGAATAAATAAATGGATAAAGAAATAGATTGATAAATAGATGAATAGATAAATAAAATAAAAGTATATATGTATAAATCATGAGAAATAAAGATAGAAAATAAAAATAAAAAGAAATTATAATAATGATGATGAGACCAATGACGATAAAAATATGATGATAATGATAATAGTATCATAATGATAATGATAATAATGACCAATAAGGTTGATAATGATTTTGAAGATGGGGAAAATAAATCATAAACATAACTGATTATATGACTGTTATCATAATACCAAAATAGTGATAAGATAATGAGAACGACAACAAAACAACAACAAAAAACAAAACTAATAAATTCTCTTTCATGATTAAAACTATAATTATTCAAATAAATTATGATACGGATTCCTACGAATGTATAGACATCGCGTGACAATACCTGGCGCAGTTAACAGTCACGCTAACTGTGGGTTTGAGAATCGAGGCTTCCGGGCATAAATCTTTGGAACATGTTTGGACGGAAAGATAATGATGGTGATGGTGAATAATGGTTATAATCGTGGTAGCAATGTGAGGATAATGAGAATGATAGGGGGGCTAATGATAAATGGGGCTGGTAATGATGATAATGAGAAGGGTGGTGATGGTACTGGGGAATAATCGTGGTAACAATGTGAGGATAATGCTAATGGTGGTGATGTTCCTGATATATGGTGGTAGTAATGGTGATAATAATGAAAATGATAGTGATGACACTGATTAATAATGGTTATAATCGTGAGAATAATGATAATGATAATGGTAATACTGGTGACTGATGGCAGTCATAATGATAATGAAAATGATAATGATACTGATAAATAATGGTTAAAATCGTGGTAAATGTGAGGGGGTAATGATAATAATAGTGGAGATACTGGCGATGGTGGTGATGATAATGATGGAAATGATAGTGATGGTACTGATAAATGATGGTTAATACCTAAATACTGATTTTAACTGATAATGATTGGTGATATTGTTAAATAGTGACGATCGTGACAATAACGAGGATGATAATGATAAGAGTAATTGCAATGATAGAAACACAATAAAAATGATGATAACTAAGACAAAATAGTGATAATCATAATAAGTACTATTATGACACATCATTGTTATTATCATTCCATCTGTCTTCATTAATACGCATTCATTAATAGTTGCAGCTGAGTTGCTGATACTACACAAAGGCTAAGAAAGACTTGAAGAAAAGTTAAAAAAAACGACTAAGATGATAAATTAAAGGGTTAGGAAAAAATGGTTTCTGTTTCTTTTTTATTTTATTATAGGAAAAGGAAATAGATGATTGTTAAAGAAGTTGATGTGCGAGTAAATATCTTAATAGGTGTAGATGATAAAATCAATAATAATGATTATGATGATGGTAATGATAATGATAACGATATTAACTATAGCAATGGTGATGATACGAATTATAAAGATGATTGTAGAAAATAGCATATAAGTAGTGTCAGTAACAAATATAACATAGACCTCTACAATAACAACACATATAACAGATAATGATCAAGGCATTAATTTGCTATCACTAGATTAATGCTCATCTCCCTCCCCCCCCCCCCCTTTTTACCTGTATTTCCTCACTCACTTCCCTATTCTTGTTAATGATGAAAAAGGATAGCCAATCATGAATTAGTTTCACGCGTGTAAAAAAGAAAGAAAGAAAAAAAAACACGAATGCACAAATATAACTATTTTATTTATGTTTGACGTGTATTAGGTCACGCTATAGTTTAAGAATAATGGCGTTGCATAGATCGAAAAATTATCTTTTGTTGTGGATAATAAATTTCGTATATTGGGGTTTCACTAAGATGGCGCTCAAATTTACAGGAATTACAGCTGTAATTTTTCTGCTTGTAGATTATGACTTGAAAAAAAAAAAAAAAAAAAAAAAAAAAAAAAAAAAAAATATATATATATATATATATATATATATATATATATATATATATATATATATATATATATATATATATATGTGTGTGTGTGTGTGTGTGTGTGTGTGTGTGTGTGTGTGTTGTGTGTGTGTGTGTGTGTATACATATATATATATATATATATATATATATATATATATAGAGAGAGAGAGAGAGAGAGAGAGAGAGAGAGAGAGAGAGAGAGAGAGAGAGAGATATGTGTGTGTGTGTGTGTGTATAATTTCATTTTGATTTTACATTATGGTAACTTCGTTTTATTTTGTTTAAAGCATGAATAAAACAACCAAGGAAAATGGTATACAGTGTCTGTGCAAATGTATCGCACACTCCGTGGATAGTGAATAACTTTAACAAAATAATTTATTCCTATTGCAAAAACGTATATTGGAGATTTAGTTGCC
>NC_051402.1:19919076-19926576 GCF_015228065.2 Penaeus monodon
GTATGAGGTATAGTGAAGGGATAAGTGGGGGATATGTATGACAGCTATATAGGTGCAGGAGTGAGGTATTAAGAGATGAGGTATGAGGGGAAAGGGTAAGGTATAAGGTATAAGGGTAAGGAAGTGAGGGTTGCAGGGAAAGGAAAAGTATATGAGGTAGTGGGGGTTAAGGAATAAGGAGAAAAGGATAAAGTATAAGGTTTAGGGAAAGGATGAGGTATGAGGAGAAAGGGCGAGGTATGAGGACGGAGGGACAGGGATGAGGGTTAAGGATAAGGGGTGAATTATAAGGTAAAAGGAGGCGACGATTGCAGGAAAACAGGAAAGCGGGGATAAGGTATATTTCACAAAATATACAAACCATAACAACCAGATATTCACTCACCCACAAAAATGTAAATAGATAAAAAGATGAATAAAAAATTCACCTAACATTATAATCATTAGGACTATTTATATTTATGTAATTATTGACATCATTCTTTTAGTAATGTGAGTGTCAGTCTTATCATCAAAGGTAATGTAACAGACGCAAGTGTGTCTGTAACAGCGGCATTTTTGCTACCAGTATAACAGCTTCCTACTCTCAAACCCTTAGCTGAGTATCAACATAGATAATGGTATCATATACGTCAACAGTATTCTATTGATATTTGTTATTAAAAAATGCTTTTACTACAAGTATAATTTATATGATACGTCAGCGCCATTCTCATGCTGATATTAGGATGGACGCTGTTACCACTGCCATTTTTGCTTGCAGAATAACTTTTAAAATCCGAACTCGTAGGTGAGATGGTTGTTAACGTAAGTGCGATAGGTATTGTTACTCTATGTCACTTATTATAGCCATCAATTTTGCATTCATGGTATTGCATCATTTTCATTATCACCTTCATTTTTGCTGTCACATTAACACCACTTACTTTTCAAAACCGAGCCCGCAGGTGAGATAGATGCCGACGTTATATCATAGGTACTGATATTAAAGTACAAGGTTATTACCAGCGGCATATATGCTTCTGTAATTACAGCGCTTTACCTCCCAAAACCGCTCCCGCAGGTATGATGGGAGTCTGCGTTATCATCATGTTGGTACCGTTATTATGATAGTGAATATTATCACTGTTATGTTATACCATTGTTATTATCACAGCTACCTTTGCATTCAATATAACACCATCTACCTCTTAAAACCGAACCCAATGGTGAGGTGGAAATCAACATTATCGTCATAGGTACCATCATAAGCAACTTTATTATACTAGGCATCATCATCATTATAATACATCAACGTTATCACCACACGGAACCATTATCACTGCTATTTTTGCCATCCTAGTAGTACCATCGATCTCCCAACACGGATCCCAAGATGGATACCAACGCTATACTGCTACGATAAAATACGTTAACGTTATCGACGCTATTGCCACCGCCATCTCTGCTCTCCCAGTAACGCCGACTGCCTCCCGCCCCTGCAGGTCAGATGGATCCGCACGCAGCCGGGGGAGGAACTCAGCTTCTTCTCCGTCTCCCTGGACGGCCGAGTGACGCAGTGGCACCTCCACTCCGCCGGCCTCGTGCACAGGGACGTCCTCGACTTCGCCTCCTGCAGACAGCCCACCAAGCTGCACTCCTCGTCGGATAAGGTGGTTCTGGAAGGTGGGGAGCATTTTCTTTGTTTTTCACTTTTTTCTTGTTTTTATTATTATTATTATTATTATTATTATTATTATTATTATTATTATTATTATTGTTATTATTATTATTATTATTATTATTATCATTATTATTATTATTATTATTATTATTATTATTATTGTTATTATTATTATTATTATCATTAATATTATTATTATTATTATCATTATTATTATTATTTGTTTTTACTGATTTTGAGATTGGTGCCTTCGTCGGATAAAGTGGTTTTAGAAAGCGTGGAATATTTTACTTTTACCTATTTACTTATTTCTTTTACTTATTCTTACTGCAGCGAAAACATAATGAAGACTTTCAGATCGATACCTTCGTCGAATAAAGTGGTTCCAAGCTTTTATAATCATTGTTACTGGTTATTTCTTCTGTAAAAATGACCATAAAGATATGATGGAGCTTGCCTTCGCCAGGCAGAGCAAAAGCCATTTCTTCGGATAGTGTGGTTGAAAAAAATCTCAATAGTTATGTCGATAACTTCTTGACATTTGTTATTTCTTTTCTTAGGGGGAAAATAATCAACGTTTTTCTCTCCTGTGTCTTCTTCAAGGATAATCGTTCTTTCTTCTTCTTCTTCGTTTTCTTAGAAGGGATGTATTTCTTCTCTTTTCTCTATATTTCTCTTTATGGCCGATGCTTTGCCCTTTCCTTCAGTTTTCTATTTTCCTCTTCTCTTCGTGTTCTTGTTTTCTTCTTCTTCTCCTTCTTCTTCGTCGTCTTTTTCTTCTCTTTCTTCTTCTTCTCCTTCCTCCTCCTCCTCCTCCTCTTCTTCTTCTTCTTCTTCTTCTTATTATTATTATTATTATTATTATTATTATTATTATTATTATTATTATTATTATTATTATTATCATTATTATTATTATCATTATTATCATCATCATCATCATCATCATCATCATCATCATCATCATCATCATCATCATCATCATCATCATCATCATCATCATCATCATCATCATCATCATCATCATCATCATTATTATTATTATTATTATTACTATTACTATTATTATTATTATTATTATTATTATTATTATTATTATTATTATTATTATTATTATTATTATTATTATTATTATTATTATTATTATTATTATTATCATTATTATTATTATTATTATCCTTCTCCTTCGTCTCCTTGATAATTATTTCGTAATTCATGATAAGTATTTCAAATGGAATGATGCTGCATTCAGTTAGCTATCACCAGCCTCTTAAGTGCATTTTTTCAAACTATAAATAAATATTATGCTGTCATATCGCTGGATACATAAATATCATTCATTTATATTTTAAGCACAAATTCTATTTTAGAAAATGTCAGGTTTTATGTATTCTCGTAATTTAATGCATATCTACTGTTCTTAAATAACATCCTGACTATATATGTGTAGAAAGTCTACGGTAATATACGCCATAGTTCAGTTCACATCGCTAATAACTTGTTGCCGTGATATATTGACGAACAAAAATCACAGCGCAGCTTCTCATTTTCCATACGTATCGAAGCAATTCCTTTGAAATAAACATTCCACTGCACCTCACTGGATGTACCAAACTTCATATTTATACAACAAAATGATTTCATTTACATTTTATTTGAATATCATTGTATTCTGCCAAACCCCACAAATGCACCACAAACAAATTTAACTTCCCTTTGCTTTGTTAATCGTTTCATTATACTTTACCAAAGAGATCATCTTCCGCAAATACACCACAGACATATCTCATATCCCATTTCACCTCAAAATCGGTACACAACAAACTGATTCCCTTCCCATTTCCCGAACCCCTTTGTCCATGCCTCCTCCCCCACCAGGAGCGGCCACTTGCATAGACTTCCGCCCCGACCACGAGAATATAATGCTCCTGGGGACGGACACAGGGGCGGTTTTCCAGTGCTCCGTCGCCTCCACCACCCACACCCTCTTCCGCTACCCCGCCCACACGTCCCCCGTCAGACAGGTGTCCTGGAATTCGCACCATCACGGGATCTTCGTGACGTGCTCCCTCGACTGGATGGTCAAAGTGTGGCAGCATGAGTTTGTGTGCGTAGATTTTTTTTTCCTTTTCTCTTCTTCTTCTTTTTTTTAGGGGGGTTGAGGGTTGTGGGTGAGGGGGGGAGGGGGAAGGGTCGTCTCTTCTACATTATGCTTCTGTTTATATCTTATCTTTCCGTATATTTTAAATTGTCTGTCTTACCCTGTCTGCTCTTTTTAATTTCATTGGTTATTTCCCTGTCTATACATGATATACATAGCTATACTTAAACCTATCTCCATAGATTATAGCAGCTGCCATTATACCACCCCTCCCTGCAACCTGCCCCTCTCACCCCCTCCCCCACTCCCACAGCTCCCCCCTCATCCAGCTGGACCTCGGCGGCGCGGTGGCTGGGGTAACTTGGACCCCACACAGCAGTAGCGTTTTCGTGGCGGTGACTGACGAGGGGCGTGTACATGTGTACGACTTGCATGTACGTAAATGCCATCCTCTGTGCGTACAGGGCGTGGTTCAGAAGAAAAGGGGCGTGGTCACCTGTATCGCCTTCAGTCCCTTTCATCCCGTTATCCTTGTGGGCGGAGACAGGTGGGTTTGTTGGGCGTGGTCTGGGTGGGTGGTATTGTGTAGGTATAACGTGGTGGTATTTTATAGCGTGTGGTCTGATTGGTATGATATGGTATTTTGATGTTATGGTTCTTAGTATGTTGTATCCTTTAGTATGAATAATTAATTATTTCAACTGTTTTTTTAAGCAAGTTGTATTGCATATGCTGATAGGATATGATATGGTGAGGTATGGTTGATGTATTGTATAGTGTGGTGCAGTTGGTAAGAAGCCAAATTTCTGCATTGTGTTGTATTGTATGCAATGGTTAATTGGAGGTTATTTTGTGTTTTAAGTATTGTGGACAGGTATTCTTGTAAGGTTGTGACGACTGTTATTAAGTAGTATGGTATGTTATGGTTAGGATGGTGTAGCTACGGTAGAATCTGGCAAGATATACTGTGATTACTGTAGCATCGTTTGGTGTTCCTGCTAGTTTGTGGTATTCTCTGTTACATAATGATTAGTATGATAAAAGGGGCTAATTATGTTGTAGTATAGTATGGTGCATAGGTGGCATAGCTCAGACGTAGAGCGCTGGCTTTGCAATCGCAAGGTCCTGGGTTCGCGGCCCGGTCAGGGAGGCTTGTCGACTCAGCTGTGAATGAGCACTAGAATGCTGACGTCAGCATGGTGGGGTCAAAGTTGGGGCGGAAAGGAACTGGTCACCCCACCGCGTCGCACTGCGGCTTATAGTAAGTATGTTTCTCAACGAACATGCCCCCCGCGTCCACATGGATATGGGACTAACTTTGATAGTATGGTGCGGGCTGGTATATTCGGTAAGTTGACGTATAATTACAGTATTTTTGGTAAATAGTGGTATGATCTGATATGGCGTGGTATATTCGATAGGATGGTATAGTTAAGAATAATGTGATATAACTAGCAATTTGTGACGCGGCTTAGTATGTTTGGTAAGTTACAATATGTTATAGCATATGCGGCGTGGTATGGTTTGGTATGGTGCAGTATAACAGGAATTACCAGAAAACCGGATATTTCTTATTTTTCTTCTGTTTTTTTATATGTTTGGTATAATTTGGTATGCCTGGTATGGTTTGGTATATTTAGTAGGGTTGCGATGTAGGTATGGTACTAGTTGGTAGGCTCTGAAGTATGCATACTGTTCTCTATTCCTACCTGATCGACTTGTTGTGACAGTGACATCGCTGCATATCACAAGGAAATGGAATTGCGTATTTCACTCGTAGAATGAGATGGCGCACTTAGTGACGCAGTGATGACGTCATCGTGTTAAAAGGGCTTTTCACGTGCTCGAAGATAGGATCGGGATAACACAGCGTAGAGGCAGAACACGGGAGAAAGTCGTTCGTCTTTCGGAAAATAAAAGGCCAGAGGGAGAGAGAGAGAGAGAGAGAGAGAGAGAGAGAGAGAGAGAGAGAGAGAGAGAGAGAGAGAGAGAGAGAGAGAGAGAGAGAGAGAGAGAGAGAGAGAGAGAGAGAGAGAGAGATAGAGATAGATAGATAGAGAGAGAGAGAGAGAGAGAGAGAGAGAGAGAGATAATAGGAAAGGTATAGCTGGACAGATAGATAGGTAGACAAATAGGTAAACAGAGAGAAAGATAGATAAGTACATTTTCTGAAAGATCAACGATTGCATCATTATGCCTTGTGTTTATGGCTTACTATTTATATGGATATCGGATGTTTACTTTGTTATACTATTGTTTTTATCTTCCTCTCTCTCTTTCTCCCTCCCTCCCTCCCTTCCTCCCTCCCTTTCTCTCTCTCTCTCTCTCTCTCTCTCTCTCTCTCTCTCTCTCTCTCTCTCTCTCTCTCTCTCTCTCTCTCTCTCTCTCTCTCTCTCTCTCTCTCTCACGCACAAATGCACCCACCCGTATTTTTATCTCTCTTCTCTGTCCTCTCCTGTTTATCTTTGCTCTTCCCATCTTCCCATACTCCCCTCCCCCACCCCCACCTCAACCCTCCTCCCTTTCCACCCCTAATCTCCCCCACCCCCGCTCCTCCTTATCATATCCCCCCCCCCCCCTTTACCCCTTACCTCACCTCCCTCCCTCTTTTCCGTGTACACCCCACACTGACCTTACTTTCTATTCTCTCCCTTTTTCACTCTTATCCTCTCCCCTCTTTGCCCTCTCCTATTCTCTCCTCTCCCCTCTTTCAACTCTCCTCCTCTCCCTTCCTCTCCCCTCCCTCTCCTTTTCCCTTCTCCTCCTCTCCCCTCCTTCCCCTCTGCTCCATTCCCCTCCTCTCCCTTCTTTTCCCTCTCCTCTTCTCCTTCTCCTCCCCTCCCTTCTTTCCCCTCTCCTCCTCTCCCCTATTTCCTATCTCTCTCTCCCCCCTCCTCTTCCTTATTTCCCCTCTCCTCCTCTCCCTTCTTTCCCCTCTCCCTTCTTTCCCCTCTCCCCCTCTCCCTTCTTTCCCCTCGCAATCCTCAGAGGGCGTCTGGTATCCTTTAAGCTCTCTCCGAACCTCCGAAGGCAGCCCAAGGATGCGAAAGGATGCGACGCCCAGCAACTGAAGGAGATTGAAATGTGCAAGATGGAGAGGATTATTGCAACCACCAGGGGATAGGGGCGTAAACGTTTTTGTCACTGTTGTTGTTATTTTCATAATCATTTTGATTATTATAGTTATGATAGTAGTGATAATAATGATACTGCTATTATTATTACTAATAACAATAATGATCATAAAAAAATACTAGTACTAATGATGATGATGATTATGATGATAGTAATAATGATGGTGATAATATTAATAATAATACTGATGATAGTAATAATATCATTATTATTATTATTAATAGGAATGATAATGATAATAATAATAATAATTGTTACTATTATTATAAAATCATTATTTTTATCACCATCATTATTACTGTGCTTATCATCATTATCCTTGTTATTTTTATTATTATTTTCAATATGATTATCATTATCATTATTTTTAGTAATAACAGCAATAGCATTGTCAGTGTCGTTATTTTCCTTACCATTATTATTATTATTATTATCATGTATAATATTATTATTATTCCCATTGTTGTTATCATAACTATTTATTATTATATCTGTTGTTATTACTATCATCAGTGTTATTGTTACCATTATAATTATCGTCATTAGTGTGAACCTATTTTCGAGTATAGGCCTATTCTGTTTTTAATGACTCATTTTCGGT
>NC_051402.1:19944076-19951967 GCF_015228065.2 Penaeus monodon
AGCTTACAAGCCAGGAATCATGCTCTCATGTTTCATCACATTAAACATCCTTTGCTTAGCTGAGAATGTACTCAATACCAGCCAAGAAGTACCCATTAGGTTTCAATTGATCTTAAAAATCCATATGGCAGTATCCATTCTGAAAAGTATTTCTTGGCATTCTACATTCTACATCACCTCTTGGGACCGTAGCGTTTGCGCGCCACGCAAAAAAATACAGCATCGCGCTACAGGCCGTTCCGTTGAAACTGTGTGCTTCGTAGCACTACGAGGTGCCCAACGGAACGCAAGCCTGTTATTTCCACCGGCAATTAAGTTTAACTCCAACAAAACTGTCAGAATTACGCATTGCTATTTACAACTGCAATGAATAGTTGCCTACATTTTTATCTCTACAACGAAAAGAAACAAATATCCATTTTATTTCTACAAATTATTTCCAACAACATTCGTGTCGAACTTTCAGGCACGCACGTCGATGAAAACAAATGACGCAACAGAACCTAAAACATTCTCTCTCTCTCTCTCTCTCTCTCTCTCTCTCTCTCTCTCTCTCTCTCTCTCTCTCTCTCTCTCTCTCTCTCTCTCTCACACACACACACACACACACATGCGCGCGTGAACCCGCATGATGGTGCCGTCATGCAGGGCCATAGTTTGCATGGCGAGAGACACAATGTGGAATTCGGGTCTGATGGCCGCGTTGGCATGGAGGGAGGGAGGGAGCTGTGGGGGGGATAGAAAGTTGACGCATGTGCTTGACATCTCTCACGTGTGTACGTACGAAGATGCGCACACAACGTACGTACGAATGCACTTACTCGAAGTACGATTTTACTTCCGCGTAAATGCAAACTTCCGTCTCCTAGTGTGTCACTGAAGATGTACATGCACACGCACCGGCACTTAAAAGCCCGCATTAACTCTTATACTCAAAATAACAAGGGCAAACACTCAGATATGCACATGCAACACGCACACCGAACACACGCGTACACACGAACGCACACATGCACACGGAGCTCACCAGCGGGAGAACCTGTAGCTTCCAAACTTTTATTTCCGCATCACAGCCTGTCGAATACAAAACGCACACTTGCACATCACTATTTCTAGTATTAATCTCTAACATTTCTTTCTGACCGCTCTACGAAGAGCTAGTTTAAACACCCCCACATATACATATCAGACGTTGGAAAAGTATGCTAATACGAAAACGTTTTTGCTCCATAAATTGTACTGGTGGAAGACGCGCTTATCTGTAGCGATGCTCGTCTAAACTTTTCGAACATCTGGTCTGGACTTTTGTGTGTCGACAGCTGCTTGGACTTTGAAAAATAAAACAGTCGCAACAACAAAATGCGTTCCGAGTAAAATGAACAGTAAAGAAAACTAGTTTACACGAGTTCCTGGAGGCGAACGATACAAGCTGTCAGGATTTCTTCACTCGTACTGTATGAAGCTCACAGTATTCTCCAACCAGCACATTATTCTGAGCTAACATCACGCACTTTCCTCTTCCAGCAACCACATCATAAGGGCAGATCAACATATATCAACCCTTTCCTCTTCCCTATCCCTCCCCCCTCAAGGTAAAGAACCACACATTAAAATGATACAAAATAAACGTTTCAACGATCTGATGGTCCTTACTCTGGTTCTATTTTTGTTGTTTTTTTGCTTATGTCTTTCGGTTATATTTGTATGCAAGAAATGTAAACGTCTATTATGAAGCGTCGCCCGCTCCTCTGCCCGAACAGCTCTAGCACAGCACTGGGCGGATTGCGAGAGAGAGGAGAGAGAGAGAGTGAGAGAGATAGAACAAGTGCGTGTCGGAATTGTCAGAAGTACCAACCTCACCCGGAGCTCCACCATTGCCAACATTATTGCACCCAAAGTTGTATTCACCCATCCTCCACCCACCTTCCGGGGAGGGGGTGGAGGATGGGTGGGAAGGAAGGGTGTGGGGTGTGTGGGGTGTAAACGTACTGCCACCGATATAACGATGTGGGGATAACGTGTTCCCACGTGGAAGGCACTGGTTTGCTTTCTTGGGTGTAGAAGCCTAAGTTGTCGCAGATTATACACTTTATTACTTACTGCAAGGGTATGTTAGCTGGTGTTCAAAGGGTAGAGACTCAAGGAGGAGTGGGCCGTCTTACCATACCCGCGACGGCAAGCGGTCTATCTCGAAATTACTATGGTAAAACTACACTTTGAAACATTACTTATTGGAAAAGGCAAATATGATCGATTAAAACACATGATGGTTTCGTGATGAAAAACAAGGAATACCTTATATACTGCTGTATGTGAAAGGAGTTAACATATTTACAATACTAAAAATCTTCGTGGCAAGAAGACATTTGAATATCGATCATAATAGCACCTGGCACCAAAATAACAGCAGGGAGCAATATGGGTTGCATTGACATATTCTAAGGTCTCTTTGTCATTGTCACGGTTGTAGACCTATTTGAGTCGGCGGAGGACAGTTGCATTACTGTTAAAATGAAAGCATATGTGTTTTTCTGGTAAGCAGGGCGAGATCACGAGAACAGGGTCACTCTAAGGGGTACGAAGGGGGAAGGGGCGTGTGGGAGGGAAGGAAGAATGAAGGGGGAGAGGGACATACGAGGATTGGCTGGTGGATGTGGAGAGGAAGGGGGTGAGTTTGGGGTGCAGGGTGTAAGGGGGTAAATGGGGGGGCGGAGAAGGAAGAGGGAGGGAGAGGAAGACAGAGGGGGTAGGAGGGAGGGAGGGAGGAAGGGGAAGACAGAGGGGGGGGGAGGAAGGGGGTTGAAGTTCATGAACTCGAAACTCTTTTGCTTGCTCTTTGCCGCTAGATTTCGTCTTTTTCCTTTTCGTTACCTTGAGTGTTTGTTTTCGTTATTTTCGTCCTTTTTATGGACACTTTTGTTTTCATTTCTCCTTTTCACATTTTATTGTAGTTATTTGTTTCACTTTCATACCTTGCTTTCTGAAACATTATACGTTCCAGTCCAGGCGAGAGAGAGAGAGAGAGAGAGAGAGAGAGAGAGAGAGAGAGAGAGAGAGAGAGAGAGAGAGAGAGAGAGAGAGAGAGAGAGAGAGAGAGAGAGAGAGAGAGAGAGAATCGATGTCATATGAAAATAAGGAATGAATATAGAACGAAGAGAGGAATAATGAGAAACAATCCAGCAGAAAAAGCGACAAAGGAATAACGATGAAAGTATTGCCGGTATTAGTGTGCGATTATGCTATTGTTGTCATTTATCTTGCAATTGCACCATGAAGGCGTTTCGATTACGTCATTTATTGCAAGTTCACGTGTGCAAAGAAGTCACACGGAAATGAAGAAACGAATAAACATATAAATACTTTTAGCTTGTGAAAAATAGAACAGGTTTGCAATGTTTTGGTTTGCGCGGAAAATCTAAAAGCGAGAAAGAAAATATACATTTGTTATACATCTATTATCTTTGGATGCATTTATTCATCGTTCCAAATATATAACCACAATTAACAAGCACGTATTTTCTTCTTTCATCTTTTGTAGGATTTTAGACTTTTGAATAATCTATTATCCTCTGGATCTTTTTATTCTATTTTATCTTATATTATCTCCATTAGTTTTGCTTCATCAAGATTTTGGCGTGTCTTAAAATCTCGTTGACGAGAGGTCAGTGCCTGTGGATAGCGATTTTATATTAGGGTTGTGTGTAAATATAAATAAATATATATATATATATAAATATATATATATATATATATATATATATATATATATATATATTATATTTTTTTTTTTTTTTTTTTTTTTTTTTTTAGTTCTTGTTATACAAACACTCAGTTTTCTGTTTTTAGACCCTGTCCATGGCTGAGATTCCGTTTATTTATTTACTTATTTATAATTACCATTATTTTTTAGAAGGTATTTTTTTTTGTGTTAATGATTATATTTAGATGTGTTTTCCAGTTATTCATTTTTTTTTCTTTTTTGTATCCTTATGTATCTTGTTTCCTCTTAGGTGATGGTATCCACTGTAATAGTATTTGTTTTTTTGTTTGTTTGTGTGCATATTAATGCTTGTCTTTCCAATATAATAAATAATATGATATATAATGTATATAATTTTGGGTTTTGGTGTAGATATAGATAATTCCTTGCTTTATTGCAAAAACTTCTGTCATTATTTCTGTGTCGTCTCGAGCTTGTCGCTGTCTCTCCTCTTTTCTGGTGTTCGTAATTCAGGTTCAAGGGAAAGGATCTCTCTAAACTATTTATTATTTTTGGTGAGAAAAAAATATATGCATATGCGATGAGGAAGACGCACACACACGCACACGCACTCGCACGCACACGCACACACACACGCACACACATATTTAGGGGGCCTCATACCACTGAAATAAATTTATCATTAGAATAAATATATAAGGAATGGATAAACACTTATCAAACAGATCATGAAAATAAATATAATAAAGCCAATGAACCCCACCAAGAAGAAAAGATACATAAAAAAATATATTTAAAAAAATAATAATACACATAAACACCGGATCCCGTTCGGACTGAAAACCGCTTCTTCTGACAGCCGGGCGAGCGATCACGGCGAAGGGAGAAAAAAACGCCTATTTATTTCTACTTTGAAGTCCATTTCCGAAGCCCTCCAGCCATGGCAGCTTTCGAAGGTGAGATAATTGCATGTTTGGCCCCTGATGGGTTGATATATTTGGAGAAAGGAGGAGATTTGTCTGGTAAATAATGTGTGCTGGCGTGTCCAGTGATGGCTTTGTTTACGTTTTAGGTGTTTATTTTTATTGTTGTGTTGTCCCCTTTAGCTCTTCTTATTTTACTGGTATTTCTTACTCGGGAAATTGGCGTCACATATATTACCATTTTTAGTGCATATGGATCACTTATCATGTGTACTTTCTGTTTATAGTTTATTTATAGTCTAGGCCTATATATATTGGCAGGGCTGTTCACTTGTACGAGTCTGGATTCCGAAACGCTTATTGAACTTACTTTTATTTTGGTAGATTTCAAGTTGCAACCAGCCTCCGACTTTTTGGTGGTTCTGCGACACTTGCATGTCCAATAACTTTGTTATTTTTGAGTTGCGAGGGAAGTACGTAGAAGATAAGTTTCTTAGATTTATTTGCTCTGTCATTTGCATATATTATTTTCCGTTTTAAAGGCAGCTAGTTGAAACTTTACCTGTACCTTTATTTTTCTAGGTATGCCTATAAATGGGAAAGACAGTATTTCATCACTTGCATTTCCCTGTAAGCACAGACTCGAGAAGGTCTTTCCCCAGCTGTATTTTCTCTGACAAGGATCATGACTTGTAAGCTGATTTCATTGGAATATGATGGAATTTTGCTTATAACATCATCTTGTGGTTTCTGTAAATTGTATATTTATTTAATTAAGCTTTAAATTTCTTAATAATCCTGGAAATCAAAAGATCAAAATATAATCATGTCTTTTCATATAGGCTGTGGCTATGTTTTAAGGTATCATAATGCAATGTCTATTGACTATTTTTCTGGGAATTCTGACAGTGGGGTTGCAGCTCCTCCCAGGAAAACAAAGAATCCTGCACGTAGTCATGGCAGGAGAAAAGGCATTTGTCACCCTCCAAAGTCCCAAAACCAGGCTATCATGTGAACCAAGAATCCAAACCTAACCTTTCCTATCTTCCATTCATTCCCTAGACTGCACCCCCCATTTATTAGCACTTCATGCCAACTTATAGAAAACTTTACATTAAGAACTCTGGTTGTGTGAGGGTGGTGTTGTGGACTTGGTCTCTGAGCTGTGATATGCAGCAGATATTTTTGTCATTTTGGGGTAAGGCTGCTGCAGCTGTACCTGAGATATATATATATATATAATATATATTATATATATATATATATATATAATATATATATATAAGATTTATATATATGATATATTTATGATATATAGAGTAATATATATAATATATATATATTATATTAAGTAATATATATATATATATAGAGTATATGATATAATAATATATATTATATAAGTATATAATTAATATATATAGATATATAGATATAATATATAATAATATATATATATAATAATATAATATATATAATTAATATATATATATATAGAATATATAAATATATGATATATTATATATAATGAATATATATATATATAAAAATAGATAATATATATATATAAGATATAAAATATATATATTATATATATATTATATATATATATATAAATATATATATAAAAAAAAAAATATATATATATATATATTATATATATATATATATATATATTATATATATATATATATATTATAATATATATATATATATATATATATATATATATATATATGTTTCTTTTTTTTCTCTCTCTCTATAAGATGGCAGTGTCCATTTCCCTCTTCCTCTGTGCATTGCCCTCGGTAACATTAACCAGAAAGAGTGTCTGACAGACTCAGCATTTGGTGCCCCTGCATATCAATTGCGCACTCTACCCTGCTGTGCTTAGATAGAGAATTCCACACAGTACATGTGTGACTGGAACTCCTGTAAAACTATTCAACAGACATTGCCCTTTGTATGTTACTGTTACTAGTCACTTCGTTTTATATATCTCAGTAAGACCACATATGAAAACAGTCTTACAATATAAAATACATATATATCTGGAAATGTATATATATTTTTTTACAGCATATTCCACATACACCTGCTTTGCAGATGCACCAATTTCCAGCAGCCTTATCAACTCAAGCTTTTATGCAACTGTTGAATTCTCTCTCTCTCTCTCTCTCTCTCTCTCTCTCTCTCTCTCTCTCTCTCTCTCTCTCTCTCTCTCTCTCTCTCTCTCTCTCTCTCTCTCTCTCTCTCTCTAACATTTCCTCCATGGCAGGGTGTAGAAAATGATGAATACTAAACACTGGCATATAGATACAAGAGGGCAAACTATGGAGCAATAAGCTATGTGAGTACACCAAAGTAAACAAAAAGCTGGACCTACCAGCAAAGAGGTAGCTCACAAATCAGTGTACTTCTACTCTTTTTTTTTATCAGTTAATTATATAATTGTTTACAATACTTTGCCCATGTAAATTTCAGACCATGAGGAGACTTTATTCCTTGACAGTGTTGCTATGATTATGGGTTATTTTAAAAGATACACAGTGACTATGTAGAAGAAAAATGTGCCTTTTGGGTTGGTGAATGTTGGCTTTATCTTGGTATGCTCGGCAAGATAGAGCTCAGCAAGAATGTACAGTACAATAACTTGTATATATTTGCTATGGTACAGATTCACTGCTCATTGGCAGTCTTACCGCACTCTTTGCACATCATATCCCTATTCCTCTAACAAGTTTTGATTGTCTAGAATATTGGTTTAGATGTGATAATATCTCACAACACTGCCAACACTGTCCACTCGTTACCACTGTACTAGCCTCTGGGCTAGTACAGTGGTAACGTGTCGGCCTCTCATCGGAGAGGTCGGCGGGTCGCACCCCGCCCGGGCGCGAGAACTTGCAACTGTCGCCTGGAGGTTACTGCTGTGGCTGGGCATCACGGCGGGCAAGGACTCGGTTCATCTGAGTCAGCAACGGCTGACACACATGAGCAAAATCAAGCAGACAGTATGTCACACCAAGAATATCCATTGTATCAAATGGAATCCAAACCAAACTTTATAAACTTGTGCTGATGAACTGTTGCTCAGGAATACAATTGCTGAATAATATTAGCTAAGAGTAAGTACAAGTACAGTCAAGAAAAGTGCTGTTACATTTGTTTTAGCTATTTCTGTGAAATACACAGTGTTACCTGACGCATGCCATGTCTCACTCTGGGATATGAGAGCCCAAATGAC
>NC_051402.1:19952067-19958930 GCF_015228065.2 Penaeus monodon
TTTTAAAAAGGGGGGGGGGCCAAAAAGAGGGGGAAAAAAAAAAAAAAGGGGGGGGAAAAAAAAAAAAGTGAAGGGGTTTTTGGGAGTTAGGTTTTTGAGGGACCCATGTAGTAAGGAGTTTATAGAGGAGTAAAAACATGATGGGGAAAATTTTAGAGGAGAGGGGGGAAAAGGGGGGGAGGGGGAGAGGGGGGAGGGGGAGGGGAGGAGAGGGGGGGGGAAAAAAGGAGAGGGGAGAGAGAAAAAAATTTTAAAAATTGAGTGAAAGGCTGCTGGAAATTGTGCATTGCAAAGAGGGTATGTGGAAAGTTTAAAAAATATATATACTTTTCCCAAAAAGTATTTTATTTGTAAGACTTTTTTTGGGGTTTACTGAATATATAAAACGAAGGACTAAAAGTAACATACAAAGGCAAGTCTGTTAAATTTATTTTTACGGGAGTTCAGCACACATGTACTGTGTGGAATTCTATTAAACACAGCAGGGGGGGGCCCTTGTAGCAGGGGCACAAAAGGGTTGTAACCTTTTTTTTTTACCGAGGGCAATGCACAGAGGAAAAGGGAAAGGACATGCCCCCTTTTTTAGGAGAGAGGGGAAAAAAGAAAAAAAAAAAAAAATATATAAAAAATATATTATTTATATATATATATTATATATAAAAATTTTATAATTTTTTTAAAAAAATTTTTTAAAATTTTTTATATATATTTTTTTTTTTAAATATTTTTTTTTTTTTTTTTAAAAAAAAATTTTTTTTTTAAAAAAATTTTTAATAAAAAAATTTTTTTGTTTTTTTTAATATTATTTTATTAAATTTTTTTAATTTTAAAATTTTAAAAAAAATTTATAAAAAAAAAATTTTAAAAATTTTAAAAAATTTTTTATTTATTTTATATTTTATATATTAAAAAAAATTAAAAAATTAATATAAAATAATATATTTTAAATAATTTTTAAAATTTTTTAAATATTTTAAAATTTTTTTAATAAATTTAAAATTTTAATAAATTTTTTTTTTAATTTTTTTATTTTTTTTTTTTTTTTTTTTTTTTTTTTTTTTTTTTTTTTAAAATTTATTATTAAAAAAATATATACATTATATATATATTTACACTATATATATATATATTAATATATATAAATATTTATTATAGAAAAAAAAAAAAAAAAAAAAAAAAAAATTATATTAATATATATATATATATTATATATATTTTTATATATATATATATAAATATTATATATATATATATATATATATATAGCTATTATATATATATATATTATATATGTTTCTTTTTTTCTCTCTCTCTATAAGATGGCAGTGTCCATTTCCTCTTCCTCTGTGCATTGCCCTCGGTACATTAACAGAAAGAGTGTCTGACAGACTCAGCATTTGGTGCCCTGATATCAATTGCGCACTCTACCCTGCTGTGCTTAGATAGAGAATTCCACACAGTACATGTGTGACTGGAACTCCTGTAAACTATTCAACAGACATTGCCCTTTGTATGTTACTGTTACTAGTCACTCGTTTTATATATCTCAGTAGACCACATATGAAAACAGTCTACAATATAAAATACTATATAATCTGGAAATGTATATATATTTTTTTACAGCATATTCCACATACACCTGCTTTGCAGATGCCACCAATTTCCAGCAGCCTATCAACTCAAGCTTTTATGCAACTTTGAATTCTCTCTCTCTCTCTCTCTCTCTCTCTCTCTCTCTCTCTTCTCTCTCTCTCTCTCTCTCTCTCTCTCTCTCTCTCTCTCTCTCTCTCTCTCTCTAAATTTCCTCATGCAGGGTGTAGAAAATGATGAATACTAAACACTGGCATATAGATACAAGAGGGCAAACTATGGAGCAATAAGCTATGTGAGTACACCAAAGTAAACAAAAAGCTGGACCTACCAGCAAAGAGGTAGCTCACAAATCAGTGTACTTCTACTCTTTTTTTTTATCAGTTAATTATATAATTGTTTACAATACTTTGCCCATGTAAATTTCAGACCATGAGGAGACTTTATTCCTTGACAGTGTTGCTATGATTATGGGTTATTTTAAAAGATACACAGTGACTATGTAGAAGAAAAATGTGCCTTTTGGGTTGGTGAATGTTGGCTTTATCTTGGTATGCTCGGCAAGATAGAGCTCAGCAAGAATGTACAGTACAATAACTTGTATATATTTGCTATGGTACAGATTCACTGCTCATTGGCAGTCTTACCGCACTCTTTGCACATCATATCCCTATTCCTCTAACAAGTTTTGATTGTCTAGAATATTGGTTAGATGTGATAATATCTCACAACACTGCCAACACTGTCCACTCGTTACCACTGTACTAGCCTCTGGGCTAGTACAGTGGTAACGTGTCGGCCTCTCATCGGAGAGGTCGGCGGGTCGCACCCCGCCCGGGCGCGAGAACTTGCAACTGTCGCCTGGAGGTTACTGCTGTGGCTGGGCATCACGGCGGGCAAGGACTCGGTTCATCTGAGTCAGCAACGGCTGACACACATGAGCAAAATCAAGCAGACAGTATGTCACACCAAGAATATCCATTGTATCAAATGGAATCCAAACCAAACTTTATAAACTTGTTGCTGATGAACTTGTTGCTCAGGAATACAATTGCTTGAATAATATTTAGCTATAGAGTAAGTACAAGTACATGTCAAGAAAAGTGCTGTTACATTTGTTTTAGCTATTTCTGTGAAATACACAGTGTTACCTGACCTGCCATGTCTCACTCTGGGATATGAGAGCCCAAATGACTATTATTAACTTTGGCTGAGGAACCTCTTTTCCTTGGAAGTCTGCTTGATAAATCTGCTCACAGTGGTTCTAGACTTGTCATTCTGACCTAAGCCACTTTAAAATTAGCTATAATTTAGCAAAACAAATGTATAGAAGCTCACAGTTCAACAGTTCATAGTTTGGTAACCTATGATGACAAGGGAGGTTCATAGTTTTTTTCATGACAGTTACCTCTGATGACCCAGTTTCTCAGCCTATCCTTACCACAGTTGCCAAAGTAGGATATATCAACTTCTACCAGGAACATATTTGGTCTTTATTGCTTGATGAGTTCAGTATGCATACTTCAAAGGCTCATGCTTTTATGTTAAATGATTACCATTGGTAACCCTTTTGTACTGAAAAAAAGAGAAAAGACATTAAGAAATACATCAGGGTAGGGTATATAGTAATGAATCATTCATTTATCATGTATTTGTGGATATGTGAAATACAAAGTAAAAAACAGAGTAATGTTGCAAATAGCTTGGCAATGCTGGAAAATGACTATATGAATGGAAATTGTTTGGGGGGGTGGAGGGAAGGAATGGTGAGTGTACTTGTCTCTGATGGCTTGGGGGGATATAGAGAGGATTGGATAGGGAGATAAGCCATCCAAGCACACTGGCTCTCTTCTCTAACCTTGAGGATGGAAAATAGGTGCCAAACAATACCTAATCTACTAGTTTCCCCAAATTACATTCCATTCACACCCAAAGAGAGCCAGCCAGTTTTTAAAAGTGGATGCTCTATTGAGGCATCTTGAATGCGAGGAAAAATTTACATATGCCTGATTTAGGAGGCTTTGGTTTTTTAGGGTAAATCATATAGATATTGAATAGGCATAGAAATGAAAGTTATTGCATGAATAAGCTATAGTTTAATTGATTTGAGGTTTATGTAGTGCATTTTCTCTAGAATGTATAGAAGATACAATTGGATATATTAAAGGCCAAAGTATTATACTTATTTTCTTCCTTCCAGAAATGGGCGTAATGCCAGAGATAGCGAAAGCTGTCGAGGAGATGGACTGGACGTAAGTAAAGAGTCAGATCTTATATATTTATATATATTTAGAGTAAGAGAGAGAAGAGAAAGTGATCATAAGGTACACATGTGACAAACATATGTAGACATGTATAGATCAACAGAGAGACAAACCCCCTCCATCCCCTGAAAATAAATGCTCAATCTCCCCCATACCCCTAGACTCCCCACGGATGTGCAGAACGAAGCTGTGCCCCTCATCTTAGGAGGTGGAGATGTGCTGATGGCCGCAGAAACAGGCAGTGGCAAGACGGGAGCTTTCTGCCTGCCCATCCTGCAGATCGTGTGGGAGACGCTCAAGGACATCCAGCAGGGCAAGACGTCCAAGGTCAACAAGGAAGTCTGTGAGTAGGGAATGGGGTTGTTGGTTTGTCTCTGTTTCTTAAAAATTTATGTTTTATTATTTTTTTTCTCCATCCTTTTTATGATTGTTGTTGTAGTTGTATTTATTGTGACATTTTTTTTTTTTCTTTAGTCTATTTTTTTTGGGGGGGGGGGATAATAGTGATTTTTTAAAGAATTGCTAGAATGTGAATAGGATGTTTATTTTAAGAGCTGTGCCTTATTTCATCGGTTAGATTAGCTTTAGGAATGAAAAGAAGTAGTTTGGCATTTTTATTTTTTAGATATGATATAATATGATTTTTTTTTTTTTTTTTGCTACTTGTAATGAATATGTTGCCTCTATTTTTAAAAGTACATATTAAACCTTTTAATAATGATAATTAAATTGCTTTATTTCTTTTTGTGTTTTTTCACAACTTTTGATTTTCTTGAGAGTAAATAAAGCTTGTTAGTTGTATATTTACCTGGTTAGAGTTTGTTTCCTTTCTCTTTGTCTTTAAGTTATGAACCATTAGGACTGAATTATAATTGGTCACAATTTTTTTTGTTGTGCTTTTTTTTTTTCTTTTCTTTTCTTTTCTTTCTTTTACTTTAAGCCCATGGTGTAACTCAATATTAAAAAAAATTAATGTTTCTCTTTTTTCTTGTTTTTCATCTCCCCCACAAAGCACCCCACTGGCTTATGAGCTTCTTTGACCGTGATGCGGGCATGGCAGTGACGCCCGATGGCCTGCGGTGCCAGTCGCGTGACCCCAAGGCCTGGCAGGGCGTCCGCTGCACTAAGGGGGTTGTGGGCAAGGGCAAGTACTACTACGAGGCCACTGTATCCGACGAGGGGCTGTGCCGCGTGGGATGGGCAACGCCTCAGGTTAGAAAGAGAGAAAGGAAGAATTGAGTTGGAGGAAGCATAGTGATTTTTATTTAATACTAGATATTTTTGTTTATAATTACATGCCTGCTATTTGATGTGTTCCAATGATCCAGATTTTTATTACATTTTTTAGGTTTGAAGGAACCAGAAAATAGAATAATTTCTCCTTATAGATAATATGTAATAGGTTTATAAATTTTGGTCATGATGATAATGAGAAAAACAATAGAATATTCAAAATATTCTGAAGTATGAAGGTGCTTCCAGCGTTTGCACTAAATAACCTGTGGAGAATGACATTTAATCTTGCAAAGCATGTATTAGCGCAATTTATTCATTTCTATACTTGTATATCAGCCTTATTTTGATAGCAAGCCATAACAAAAAAATTTGTAAGTGATCAGCAAGAATTACACAAAATACCACTTTCTCTGGCTCATATCCAGCACAGGCCATGAGCTATTGAGACTGAAACACGCTGGGATGGAAGTCAGGATTATGGACTTCCGTAGTCAGTGGTAAAAATACACACTTGGCCAGACATCAACTCATGTCACGTGGGCAAGTGACCAGTTGGTCCATCGTGTGAATGTCATGTCATTTGGAGGAATGAGTTAAGCAACCTGCATAATAATGTCTCCTGACCCCTGAAGCTTAGCCAGTATTGCCAAAGAGTTATTATTTAAGCATTGTTTTCTTGGGGAAGATTTACAAATTTGCAGTTTTTAGTGTATTTGGTTTGAAATATATTCTAATTAATTATATTATGGTGATAACAAGCAGTAAGAAAAAAAAAAATAAATCATACATGCTGTATATAAGAAGTTTAAGCAATTTGGTAATATTGGAAGCATTAACCCATTGTTGATGGGATGGGAAGAATACATGCAATGTCCAGTGTGTCTTTCTGTTTATTGATTGCCTTTACTTTTCTTTGATTTTTGGAAAAAAATCTTTATTGTTTTTATTGCTATTAGTATTTCTAATAACATTATCATAATCAAAATGTCAACAACAATAATAATATCAAAGTTAGCCTGAATGCGATGGTCATTGCATTTACGTACATGCTATGGCCACTGTAAGTTTACTTTATTAATTGTTTTTATACACATATAGTTACACTTGTACCAAGTCACCAATGAGCCCATTACGAGCTCTGCCTGTCTCGCCTGTTTACTCTTTTCGTTGATTTTTGAAAATATTTTACATTATCTTCTATTGCTGTTACTAATGTTTATAACATTACAGTAATTATAATGTCTATAATAAGAGTAACACCATATTCATAACATTATTAAAAAAAAGAAAGAAAAGAAAAGAAAAAAAATCTGCCAATTCAAGGGAAAGTGAAATCAGGTCACAAGGTCTACTAATTGACTCCTTTGTGGCCAAGCACTAGGAGAGCCATCTATGTGCTGAGACATTTCACACACACACACAAAAAAAAAAAAAAAGCTAACAGATTTAGAAACATAAAATTGAAAGTTGTTATTGTTATTAGTTGTAGTATTGGTACTTATATTGATATTGTTATTATTATTATTATTATTATTATTATTATTATTATTATTATTATTATTATTATTATTATTATTATTATTATTAGTGTTGTTACTCTGTTTACTTTTACTGCTGTTATTGTTTTTATTATCATCATTATCATTATTGATAACTACAACACAACTTTTATTATAAATAATCATGATAATTTCTTTTTACTCTCCAGGCTGCCCTAGACTTGGGCACGTGCAAGGCAGGGTTTGCTTGTGAACTGGCAAAGCCAACGCCGTT
>NC_051402.1:19959030-19979030 GCF_015228065.2 Penaeus monodon
GGATTCATACCCAGTGCACGTAATAACTCCCAATGTGACATCACAACGGTGGGTTTCATGTCACCCGGCCTACAGACATTTTCCCATGATGGCATGTTCATGTCACCCACCCCTCGATCCGGATTTTTTCATGACATGGTGGCACGTCACCTGGATCCAAGGGGTTAATCCCTTTCCCTCCCTCTTTTTACTGAGCCCTGTCCCCTGTCCCACTCTCTTACCCCTAACCCTTTTCCTCTTTAAGTCTCCTGTTTCCCCTTCCCCTCTTAACCTGCCTCCTTGAATACTTACATAAACAATATATGTACATAAACTGACTCTGACCACTTGAATTGTATTATAATTCTGCCACAAGCAGAATTATGGTACAAGATTCTGATTGATAAATAATATGATGCCATTTTTGTGTGTGAGCGTGAGTGTGAGTGTGAGTGTGAGTGTGAGTGTGAGTGTGAGTGTGAGTGTGAGTGTGAGTGTGAGTGTGAGTGTGAGTGTGAGTGTGAGTGTGAGTGAGACAGAGAGACAGAAGAGTGTGAGTATGTGTGAAATTATTTAATCTTTATTTTGTCAATTATCTCCCATTCAAAATGAAGTGACTTGAACTTTGCAATCACATGGAATATAGTTTTGAAACATGATTTTAGATGCCACTTGTCAGTCCATGTAAAATGTTTTGTAATATGACAAGTCTCTAGTCACATGTAATATATTATTGGAGTGTGATATCAAACATAATGAATGAACAGACAAACACAATACAATTCTAATCTAAATGCGCTACTTTATATGTAATGAAAAAGAAGTGTACAATTATGGGTTTTCATGTGGATAATTTGCATGTATAAATACTGTCAAAATAGACTGTTATTTTATATTCTTATAAGTATTGGTGCATCTTATGGCCTGTTAGAAATTATGCCCAGAATACCCGAAGGCAGTGCCAGAAAGTTAGAAGTTTTGTGAGGTAAATTAGAGCTGTGAATCATACCAAATGTAGAAGGAAAGATATAAGAATAGCTGATGAATAAACATGTTAATGTAGCTCTGAGGTAGATAACTTATCATTTTTGTATGGTTTGACAGAATGCAGAGATGTCCTTCAACTTTGGGGCAACAGAATTCAAGTTTCCTCCTAAGGGGGGCTTTATGGCTATCTGTCAGGCTCCTAAGGATTGCACAGTAACCTCAGGCGTCAGAGGCGGAGACAAGCCGCAGAAGGTGGAGAACAATGCCCCTCAGGCCATCATTATTGAGGTAAGGTGTTTTGTTCATTCATTATTTCATTTTTTGGTAGAAGATGAGGATCTTAGTTTGCAGTAGATGATAAGAATTGTTCTTCAGGGCAATCCTTGTTGTTTGGTGCCTCTGTTTGTGATATTTTACTTCAAAGGGGCCTTTTTCATGGCTAACTTTTTTGCATAACAAATTATTCAAAATAATGGTATTTTTGAGCTAAGTTATGGTGCATTGGTGAACTGTTCTCAGAATTTCAAGCACACCTCATGCCACTCACATCTCCCTCCCATGCAGCACTTATTGTAGAGCTGTTGTTCACCTGTGAGTTGATATTTTTACTCCTCATAATCCCAGAAGAACATCAAATAATGATGAAGGCAGCAAAAAGAAGAGAGTATAAGAGTATCTCACTTACCACAAAATGATTCTATACAGCTCTTTGAGAAAGATGTCACACACTCACTCACCTGTGGAAACAAGAGAGTAAAGAAGGCTCTTGACCTCAATTCCCCAACAAGTATATTCCATGCTAGATATTCTCAGAGCCAGTGCTTGAATGGATGTAAAATTTGTATCTATATGGATTTAGATATTCTCAGAGCCCGTGCTTGAAGGGATGTAAAATTTGCATCTATATGGATTGAAGATCAGGAACAGTGCAATCTTCCAGTGAGCCTTATGGCAATGTAGCACAAAGTGAAAGCACTTAATAAAGAAGGAAATGAAGAAGAACAACTTGGCCCAACAGTGATGAGTGTCTCATCTGTGAGGTCAGAGACTGTTTTTGCTGTTATAGAGAACTAAACAAGGAAAAGAAGAGAGATGGCAAACAAGCCTCAATGCATATATAGCTCAATTTGCACTGTGGCATTGTAAGAGGGAGAAGAGATCACCTCCCCTGGCCATTCCAATATGGTTTCTCCATGAACAGCCACCCATGCTCTGCTCCATTGTCAGTCAAGTTCTAGTATTGTGTATATGATTCCCCATGTTATTTTCATGTATTGAAGATTGATTTGTTGATGTGAATCAACCTACTTTTTTTTAGTTATATCTTATAGGAATAATTGTCTCATTTTATGTTTTTATTTACAAATTCGATCTTTCAGACTTGAGTCATAGATTCTGGGTATGATGTAACAACCTACTATTTTATAGTTCAGACTACATAATGTCATATTATTTATTATCTACTTATAGTTAGGTAAATAATATATATAACATGATATTTATATATCAACTATCATCTATTATATATTAAGATATATTAAAATATACATATATATATATACATATATATATATCATATAATATATATATACATACTATACATATATATACATACATATACATATACATACATACATACATACATACATACATACATACATAAATATATATATATATATATATATTATATATATATATTATATATATATATATATATATATGTATATATATATATATATATATATATTATATATATATATATATATATATATATATATATATATATATATATATATATATATATATATACAGAATGGGTAGATGAATAGATGGATAGAGTATGTCTTCTGAAGTTTTCTCATCTCATTTCCCCCACAGCCCTCTCGGGAGCTAGCTGAGCAGACCTTGACTCAACTCAAAATGTTCCACAAACACTTGGACAATCCTGTAGTACGTGACTTGTTGGTGGTAGGTGGCATTCCAGTGAAGGACCAGATTGCAGCTCTCAACTCGGGTATTGACATTGTGTGTGGCACTCCCGGTCGATTGGAGGACCTCATCAACACGGGGCAGCTCTCACTTCAGTCGTGCAAATTTTTTGTACTTGATGAAGCAGATGGTCTATTGAAACAGGTACGGTTTTACACATTTGTTTTTTTACACATTTTAATTTTGCTTTCTTTTATATTGCTTAACATGTTATTGATTTGTTTTATCTATTAATTATCACAGAATTGCTAGGAGGGTAATGTATTCTTTAAAATAAATACACTACGTGAGATGATATTCACAGACAACATATGAGGCTTTTCATCATTTGCAAAGAACCTGAAAACTCTCTTCATTGTAAATTGAAATATAAGTGAATATAATAGATTGGTCAGTTGAATTAAAATGTATGAATTTGAAAGTTCTAACATGTTTCAGTTAGTGTTATTTGTAGGTATAGTCAGTACATTTCTACTGACTTATTTCATACCTAATTATTGCTCATGACTAATTCTTAGACTTCAATATTGGTAATATCGAAGTCCAATATTACCAATATATATGTTATATTCTCACACACACACACACACACACACACACACACACACACACACACACACACACACACACACACACACACACACACACACACACACACACACACACACACACACACTCTCTCTCTCTCTCTCTCTCTCTCTCTCTCTCTCTCTCTCTCTCTCTCTCTCTCTCTCTCTCTCTCTCTCTCTCTCTCTCCTCTCTCCCTCTCTCCCTCTCTCCCTCTCTCCCCCTCTGTAAGCTAATGAGTGGCAAACTTTTAATGCTTTAAAGTAAAATCAAATATAAATACTCCCTCTTGTTTGTATGTGATATCTGGGAGGGTAGTTAGAAATCCACATAAAATATGTTATGGTATTATTATTATTTCAAACATAAAGAAACAGTCCTAACAAAGTGGCTTTGTTTGAGAATTTCTGAATAGGATATTTCCATGAAAGTAATTCAGATTCTGGGTGTACACTGGATATACCTTATGTGCTTATAAGGGAGGCTGTTTGCCAGCAACCATAAGAGTATTATTGCATTAGTGCATAGCATATGTGGATAATGTCACTTGGTAAAAAGCATTATTTGTAATGAATACTGACTTCGCAATGCAATCTAGTGAGTCTGGAGTGTGAATTTGGAAACCTAGTTGTCACTTACCTATGTCTTATGCTTACCTATGTCTCACTACACTTGCACTTTATTAAATCTTCCTTATTTAAAACCTTTTTCTTACTTTGATTTTCAATAAGCATATAATGCCACTCAAGGTAAAATGCACAGGATTTGCAATCAAGTGTGCCAACAGTGAAGTAGTTAGCATATACAAGCCTGCATCTGCACATTATTTATTTCCTTGGAAGGGGGAACCAGTTTCAAGGAAATTCTTTAATGCATTGGTATTAACCCAGTGCTGATGGGAGCTTTGTGTGCCAAACTAAACCATACACAAGGCACAATGTGCATTCAGTCTTTAGTTTGTAAATTACTACTTGAAAGACTGTACCTCCAAAATCACTACAGTAACACCTAGACAAGTGAAAAATTGTTTAGATCTGTCTCAATGTACATGACATTGTAGTTCATTAAACATGCCACCTGGAAAGGAGTCTAGTCATGCTGTGGCATGTTTGTATAGTACCCAGTAGGAGAGGGTAAAAGCATATGTAATGTATAAGGACACATTAGTATCATAAAGAATTATGAAAGGGATATGTAGAAAAGCCTATAAAAAAGTTCATTTAGCATGTAGCTAAAACCTTGGTTCCCTGCAAACAAAAAATTTAATAATTTCATTACTAATTTTGTTTTCTGAAAAAAGTTAGAGAGATGATATATAATACACAAAAATGATCAGTTTAGATCTTCTAACAAGACCACATCTTTAGAACACAAGCTAAAAGAAAGTTCCAGGGTATGTTTGACTTTTGGTATAGAAATTTGGTCTTGTTTAGAAATATATTAAAGGTTAATTTTTATTGGAACTTGTAGCATTATGAATTTTACATTATAAACAATTGTGAAATTAATTTTTTTTTTCAGGGACATGAACGCCTCGTTAATAACATCCACAGTGCCATCCCAAAGATCACATCTGATGGAAAGAGGCTCCAGATGATTGTCTGTTCTGCTACACTGCATTCCTTTGAGGTCAAGCGTATGGCTGTAAGTAACCACTGTATCAAGAATTCTGTTTTAAAAGGTTTATGATTGAAGAAATGCTGCTTTGACTGTTTGTCAAAAAATCTGTGTGACTGCAAAGTAATGCCAGTGGTGAAAATTATGCATTAATGTATGTAACAATTTTGCAAGAAAATCTGATTAGAGTCATTTGGCATTAAGGAAGGGGCTTTTCCACTATTTCTGTTAATAAATGAGTGTGGAGGGTAGGATCCATAGGCCATGACTGGAAGAGCAGCAGCTCCTGGGAGGATCCTATTTCCATGCTCCGGATCCTATTTCTGGCTGCTGTAACTGGCAGCACAGGCTCTATTACAGAAAATTGAATATTACAAAAATATTTTAACAATGACAAATAACAAAATATTAATTATTGTTTTTATTATTGCACTGAGTTCTGGATTACCTAGAGAGATGATATGGAGTCTGTGCAAGAAAAACAGTCTATTACCATCTGGAGACAGCAAATCAAATGACAAATATGACATTAGAAAAGGACAAATATGCTAAAAATACTTGTGCAGAAAAAGAGAAAATAATATTGCAAAGGGGAGGCGTGAAGTGTCAAGACTCCTAGCCTCCCCATTGCAATGTTATAATCTCTTTTTCTACACAAACATTTTATGCCTTTTTGCTATTTTCCAAGATCTGTATTTGCCGTTTTGATATTTAGTATGAAGATGGTAATAGAATGTTTTCCTTGCACAGAGTACACATTGTCTCTCAAGGTGGTTTGTAGCTCTGTCCAGTAACAATAACAGTTAGCAACATTTTGTTATTTGTGTAATTTTTAAGATATTTTTGTAATATTCAATTTTCTGTGATACGGCTTGTGCTGCCAGTCATGTAGGGCTGGAATAGGCTCCTGAGCTTGGAAACTGTCCACCCTGGAGCCGGCACTCTTCCATTCATGACTCATGGATGGCACATTCTGCACTCATTTACCACTCTAAAAGATGCACTGAGCCTAATCACCCTGCAAGAGTTTTGTGCACTTGTGGTAAGTCATTCCCATCGCCCTGGCCTTTATTTGAAATTCTCATGATTGCATGTTCCTGTCACCCCAGGCCCTCAGCCAAAATTTTCATGATAGCACAACCATGTCACCTAGATCCAAGGGGTTAATTGTAAAATGTTTCATGACACTTCTGTCATAATGTTTTTCTATGGCCTTACTATAAGTGAACTGTTAAAATGTTTTATTTTCAGTATATAATCCTTCAGTGATATGTATATCATGTAAATTCTTGTTACATATAAATAATCATATCTCACTAAAGTGATTTTGAGCAAGTTGTATGTAATCAGTTATGAAAGACATTTGGAGATTTTGGCACTGAAAAGATTTATATATAATATATTTCAATATATATGAGGAAAAGTTGACATGTCCTTCAAAATGCCTTAGCTTCAAATAGTCAAATTCTCAGGTTTGGGGAATAAAGAGGAAGCATTTTCATTGAACATAATATCAGACTATGATGTGTCTCCTTGTCTCCCCTCCAAGGAACGCCTGATGCACTTCCCAACTTGGGTTGACCTTAAGGGAGAAGATGCTGTTCCTGAGACTGTTCACCATGTTGTTGTAACAGTTGACCCACGTGCTGACACCACCTGGTCCACCTTGCGACGCCATATCCCCACGGACGGAGTGCACCAGAAGGACAATGTGCGGCCAGGAAACAATACGCCAGGTACGTGTGTGAGGGAAGGGAAGGAAATGGTATGTCTCCTTGGTGGCTCTCTGTGTATTCTTAAGTAAAGTTGTACTCATTATTAAACTTTTAGATTTACCGACTGGTAATGTGATTCAGTCATTAGTAGTGTAATTCAATGACACAATGATCAATGATTATTAACTGCTGTCTCTCTTCCTTGGTCAGAAACCCTGAGTGAAGCTGTGAAGATGCTGAAAGGAGAGTACTGTCTGAAAGCCATTGACACCCACAAGATGGACAAAGCTCTGATCTTCTGCCGCACAAAGCTTGACTGTGATAATCTAGAGCGCTATTTCAATCAAATTGGTATGTATATCTGGTCAAGCACATTAGTGACTAATTTTTGTGTATTTATTAACACATTCCCCACATGCATGTAGACATGCCATAGCCACCTTTTGGTGGAGGCATAAATAGTATGCATAGCTACCATTATAAATTTTGATCATCTGACGTACAGAATGTTTTTGCAATGGTACACAATAGTGCTTTTAATAGAAGGGCAAGATAAATATGTATTTCATATTTTTGTGTGTCTTGTAATTAGATGCTATACCTATAAAAGGGACTAATTCACTTTAGTTGCAAAATTTACTTCTAGGTGTTATTGCAGTTGGAAGGTTGATCACTGTCATTGAAATATATATGCCAGTTATTGTCTCTGTAAGACAGGTCATTGCACATTGCCTCATAGTTACATGGCCTTTGTGGGAGCAGCACCTGATCTAATTATCATTACCACTAGGTTTTCTATAGTAGTTTCCTCATTGTTTACAATGAGGTAACTACTTGCTGCCAAGCTAGGAGCAGCAGCAATCCACAGCCAGAGGTTATCTTCAAGGATAGAGGAGCCACTGCCTCATTGGTATCTTTTGACTGGTGAGGTTGATTCTGGGGATGACATTGTGCCTCAGATGTGTACTGAAAGGATGACAGCAATGGAAGTAGCAGCATTGAGAGTTACTTTTAATTTGACAGTGAGCCATGGCATGATACAACAAATTATGATGAGCTCTTATCTGCCTGTAGGGCTTTCCAATATCTACTGGCCTCCAGCATGGATGACCTGTTGGCTATCATTGTGGAGGAAATAAATCTGGGTCGAATGGCTTTTGTAATTCATTGTTTGTGACTCCTGCTATCCCTGACACCATGCAAATGGCTGCTTTGATCACATGTCGGCCTATATCCACTTCTGTGATAGTGATGCTCTTCACAATGAAGCGTATTGGTTGTGGAAGTTGGGCCAAGTAATCAGCAACCAAAGTAAGCAGTTCCAGACAGCCTTCATACCTTACCATAAAGTGACATTTTTATTAGAGGATCTTTGGAATTTCAGAAAACAACTGCAGTATATTACCTTAAACACAAACAAGGGGGGCAAAGTGTGACCTGAAGATGTATAAATTTTGTGTCAGCAATGGACCTACTGCCAGATACACCTCTGCCCTCAGACCAGGATAGGTTGACATGATTGCATCTCAGAAAGCAGTCGTTAACTTGACTGAGGCAGCAGGATCATTTAGGAAGGGGTGTGAGTTATCTTTTGATAACTAGTAACCTCTTCCACTACCCTCAGTTGCACCACAAAAACTCCATATGCACTGTGAGGATGTTCTGCAAGCATATGCTGAAGGATTTCAAGGAGTCCAAGATGCAGAGTGTGTAGTAGGTGGTATTGCATCTTCCACTTGAAATGGTCTATATCTCTTTATGGAGTGATTGTGTGGGTGTGAGTGCCCACTGGTATGGCTGGAGGTGATGTGATCAATGGGGGAGCTGGTAGGCTCCTCAGTTGGCTAAGTACTGGGCAGTTCATGTGTTGCTGCTGCTGTTGTCGTGATCTTCTGGAGGATTGGGGAATGCTGATCTTGGTTCCAGAATCTGCAGCTAAAGTACATATGCTGTATAAACGTGCAGGGAACAAGGGGAGCCTGCTGTCCATTGAGCAAGGACATGGCTGTGGACCTGGTGTGACCCAGCCTTGGAAGTATACTGAACTTCAGGTTGTGGGATTGTGCTGCTACTAGTGATCTGCAGTACTGAAGTACAATAGTTGGTGGACAAAAAGTTCATCAACATCCTTTCCACAGTCCATAGCAGTGAGATTAAGATATGGGATGAGTCCACAAGAAGGAACACCATATTGTCAAGCCGCAGGCTATCCTAGACTACCAAGAAAGGATGAAGGGGGTCTACCTTTGTGATCAGCTGGCTGATCACAAAGTATTAAGGGTTATAAAAAGTCTTCTTCCTTTTGGATATGGCAGTAATAAATGCCCATTGTGTTTATAAAGAGCTAGAGGGACTTCAGTGTGGATATCGTTGACAGCTTTTGCCACAGTGCAACAGGGTGACCAATACTTGTGGTATTCTTAATCTACAAAGGCAGTTGTAGATGACAAGTATCGGCAATGCCACAAGTGCTATTGTGTTGGCTACAGAAAAATAATCTGCACATTCTGTGTAGAGTGTACAGTTGGGTGGTTTGTGGCCTGTCATATGAAGGTCAAATATTAAAAGATAAGAGGAGGGCTTTTGTACAGAATTAGGATATCTCTGTATTTTTTATTCATTTTTATATTTATATTTTCTACATCAGCTTCTTATACAAAAGAAGTAAAGTAAATGTGAATTCTTACTTATTTTTTTCTCTCTGATGAACCAGATGCCATTGTTACACCATAGCACACTGATGTAGTTGTAAATGTATGACCATATTAATAATGCCAGTCGTATTCCTCGTATATCTTGTCACGACTTCCTAAAAAAAGTTAGGTTTATGCACTTTTTTTTTCTAAGAATAAAAAATATCATAGCTGGCCTCTTCCTAGGGCTGTTAAATAATACTGCAGGAATGCCCAAGTCTAAATAAACTACCAGTTGGGAATAATCTCCCATCATTGGGACACTTAGTTGTATTTGTTGGTTAATAAAGCTTTTTTTCTTTATTTAATTATTCATTACATATTTTTACTTTTTTTATTAGTTCTCTATTATTTTTTTCATTATTCAATATCTTAGTTTACTGTATTGTTTATTTATCTTTTTTTCATTCTATAGAATTGCATATATGATGAAATAACCATGTTTA
Organism: Penaeus monodon; assembly: GCF_015228065.2. Classification (NCBI taxonomy): domain Eukaryota; kingdom Metazoa; phylum Arthropoda; class Malacostraca; order Decapoda; family Penaeidae; genus Penaeus; species Penaeus monodon. The sequence goes on from NC_051402.1 coordinate 19,969,024, forward strand.
TTTAGAATTACAATAGATTAAAAATCCTCTTTAAATATCTTATATATTCTTGCAAATATGTACTGCTATATAATGAATTGTAGGTGTTCCCTATACTTTGTTTTTTTTTCTTTTACATTATCAATCATTTTTTTCTGGTTCCTCACTTACTGTGTGTGAGGAACTATTTTATAGGATCCCTACTTTCAAGTATTGTGAAATGCAACATATTCTAAATTGCAGGTGGAGGACCCAAGAATCCTGCCAATCCCTACTCTTGTGTATGCCTCCATGGTGATCGTAAGCCCAACGAACGCAAAGCCAATCTTGAAACCTTCAAGAATGGGCGAGTCAGGTTCCTCATTTGCACTGATGTTGCTGCCCGTGGAATTGGTAAGTGCAAGGACCTATTACGCAGAGTTTGTTTTAGCGTTAGGCTTTTTGATAGTCCAAGGGTTTAAATGTTGGCTTCATTAAAAAATGACAACAGTAAGGGCAGAATTAATAATAATAAAAAAAAATGGTGGACCTTGTCAACTTTTACTTTCACAATATGTGCAATGTTAGTACTAGCAATTTTTAAAGCTTTTATCAAATCTATCTCGTCCTATTTGCAAGACTGTTATCTGTGTTGTGTAAACACCTACTGAATTTGCAATATATTAAAGAATTAAAGAAAATAAATGCATGTTCTTATTTAAAATATCAACAAGTAAAGAATATATTTATGATAAAGAAATTTAGAGAATCAATGAATATGTTCAAATTTATCTAACGATTTTTGAAATCTTAAAGGATATCATATCTTTTGGTAAAAAATGCACTCAAAGTTTGTGGGGAGCTTCTTCAGATTAAGGGACAAAGTTCATGCCTTAATGCTATGAAAACTGTAAACCTGCCAGCTAGTCTATCCTCATGCTTTCAGCAAAAGGGAAATCATAGGTGCTTGTATTTCAAGAGCTCGGTTTTACACACCAGCTGGAAAATGTATATTTTATTGCCTTCTATCAGGTATATAGAGCAGCAGTGAGCACAAGGTTGAAAATGTTCCCTTAACATATGAATGAAAATAGGTATAGACGTACTATTAACATGTAAGCAAACCCATGTAAAGCAACAAAATCATATTTTATAATTTAGAATATTAGAATATGAATTTAGATGTATTTGTAAGTATGTATTTATATAAACAGTGAGAAAAAAATTATAGGATCTAACTCTGTGTAAGGTAATAGTATGGTGTTTGGAGGGAGTGTGGAAGAGTACGAGATGGAGATTTGCTTAATAAAATGATCCCTACAGTGCCAGAATTACTAATTCATGCATACTGCATTCCAGAGGCTAGAAAGCATGACAATGATTGACTTAAGAAGGGGATGGATCTGCACTGGGAAAGAGTCTTGAAAGTAATATGGGTATGGTTGGAGGTAACTTGCTAAGCAGTACAAGAGATATCAATGTAAAAAGGAGGAGGAGTGGAGGAATAGGAAGAGATGGTAGGAAGATAAAATACAGAGAATGGAAGGGAAGAGGAAAAAGAGAGAGAGATAGGAGAAAGAGGATAAGAGAGAAGAAATAGAAACAGATAAAGAAATGGAGGAAGATCAGCAGGTATTATTATATTAAACAAGAAAGCCACTTGACAAATTTATCACTCACTTGCAGATGTCAGTGGCCTGCCCTTCATTATCAATGTGACTCTGCCGGATGAGAAGAGCAACTACGTACATCGCATTGGCCGTGTGGGCCGAGCAGAGAGGATGGGTTTGGCTATCTCCATTGTTGCAGCTGTGCCAGAGAAAGTAAGTTGGTGGAGCAGTGTGTGTGAATGGTTATGGATGTGAGCGAGTGAAGGAAGAAATGTAAGAAAGTGAGTTGAGTGAAGGAACTGTTGCATGTGAGAGAATTAGTATGCATGGATGGAGAGTGAAAGCTATGTTACTAAACAAATGAAGGAGTGTGAGTGTGTGTGAAGAAGTTAAGAGTTTGTGTCTCTTCTACACTGGTAGGATTTTCAGATTAGAATTAAAGAGAGGTCTTGATTATGGTAGTAACAGTAGTGGAATGTAAACAGTAATTTGGACAGATTTACATTTGAGAAAAGCTACAGTTCTTTTTTTCTGTCCTTGCTGCTATACTCAAAATGGAAACAAAGTTAATATGCTTGTGTGACTTCACGACTGTGTGTATTTGCATAAGTGATGAGCTAGAATGCATAGTAATGTTGTAATCCATGGGATGTAAATAAGACAATTGCCAATCCATTCATTGGATTTCAATTCATCACCAAATTTCTCACTTAAGGTGTGGTACCATGGTGAATGGTGTCCAACGAGAGGACGCAACTGCTACAACACTCGCTTGACGACAGAAAAAGGCTGTTGTACGTGGTATAATGAACCCCAGGTGAGAATGCTTATTTTTTCTGGCTAATTACTTGATTACTTGGTGTCTTTAGTTTTTGTATTTGGTTATTTCTTCTGTTTGAATTATGTTAATAATATGTCATTTAATAATAGCAGTATACAAGTAGTTTCTACAAGCAGTTATCATTTCATTTCTTACACTTCTTTAATATCATATTGTATTACTGACTTTTTTCCCCCTAATTTCTGAATCTGTATAGAAAGTTTTTTATGGTCATGCAAGTGAATTTATAAAATGTGTTGTATAGAAACCCATTATTTTCGCACACACGTTTTCATGTATGCAAACACAACCAGTAATATTGTAAAAGCGTGCAAGAAAGACCTATTAAGATTCAGACTTCACCAGGAGAAGGTTTCAAGATTATCCTCTCCCCTCAGTACTTGGCTGACATTGAGGAGCACCTGGGGGTGACCATCCAGCAGGTGGACAAGGAGATGAAGGTCCCCGTGGACGAATTTGACGGGAAGGTTGTCTACGGCGAGAAGAGAGCGGCCGCGGGTGAGTGCAGCGAAAGGGAAGGGCTGTGGCTTTGTGGGCTTTGTGGGGCTGTGGCTTTGTGGGGGGCTTTGTTATTTCTGGTTTTGTATTATTTATCATCCTCCTACTCCCTCTTTCTCTCTTTATCTCTCTCCTCCTCTCTTCTCCTCTCTTCTCCTCTCTTTTCCTCTCTCCTCCTTTCTCCTCCTCTCTTTTCTTCTCTTCTCTCTTCTCTCTTTTCCTCTTATTTTCTCTCCTTATTTCTTTTCCTCTCTCCTCGTCTCTTCCCCTCTCTTCCTCCTCCCCCTTCCTTTTCTCCCTCTGTTCCCTCTTCTACCTCTTCTGCCTTTTCTACCTCTTCTCCCTCTTCTTCCTCCCCCTTCCTCTTCCTCCTCTTCTTCCTCCCCCTTCCTCTTCCTCCTCTTCTCCCTCTTCTTCCTCCCCCTTCCTCTTCCTCCTCTTTCTCCCTCTTCTTCCTCCCCTTCCTCTTCTCCTCCTCTTCTCTCCTCCTTCTCTTCTCCTCCCCTTCCTCTCCTCCTCTCTCTCCCTCTCTTCCTCCCCCCCTCTCCTCTTCCCCTCTTCTTCCTCTCCCCTCCTCCTCCTCCTCTCCTCCCCTCTCCTCCCCTTCCCCCTGCTTCCCTCTCCCATCCCTGTCTTCCTCCACCTCCCCCCACTCTTTCTTCTCCTCTTTCCTTCTCCCTCTTTCTTTCCCCCCCTCCTTATCTCTACACTCACTCCCCTCCTCCTCCTCACCACCACCCCCTCACCCCACCACCTCCTCCACCTTCCACCCTCACCTCCTCCACCCCACCATCCCCATCCTCCCCCCACCACCCCCCCCTCCTCCCATCCCTCCCCCCCTCCCCCCCTCCCCCCCCTCCCCTCCCCTCCCCCCCTCACCCCCCCCCCCTCCCCTCCTCCCACCCTCCCCCCTCCCACCTCCACCATCTTCACCTCCACCACCACCACCACCATCACCACCACCACCACCTCCCACCTCACCACCACCTCACCTCACCACCACCACCACCACCCCCCACCACCACCACACACCCACCACCACCACCACCCACCACCACCACCACCACCTCACCACCCCCTCACCACCACCACCACCCCCACCCACCACCCACCTCACCACCACCACCACCACCACCACCACCCCTTCACCACCACTTTCACCACCACCTTCACTTTCACCACCACCTCCACCTTCACCCCACCTCCACCTTCACCACCACCACCACCTTCACCACCATCACCTCCACCACCATCACCACCACCTCCACCTTCACACCACCACCACCCCCTCCACCCCCTCCTCCACCCCTCCTCCATCACCCCCTCCTCCACCCCCCCTCTACCCCCTCCTCCCCTTCCTCCTCCTCCTCCTCCTGCTCTTCCTCTTCCTCTTCCTCTTCCTCTTCCTCTTCCTCTTCCTCTTCCTCTTCCTCTTCCTCTCTCCCCTCCTCCTCCTCCTCCTCCTCCTCCTCCTCCTCCTCCTCCTCCTCCTCCCCTCTTCCTCTCTCCTCCTTCTCTCCTCTTCTCTTCCTCCTTCCTCCTCTCCTCTCTCTTCCTCCCTCCTCCATCCTCCTTCCTCCTCCTCTCCTCCTCCTCCTCCTCCTCCTTCCTCCTCCTCCTCCTCCTCCTCCTCCTCTTCCTCCTTCTCCTCTTCCTCCTTCTCCTCCTCTTCCTCCTCCTCCTTCCTCCTTCTCCTCCCTCTTCCTCCTTCTCCTCCTCTTCCTCCTTTCTCCTCCTCTTCCTCCTTTCTCCTCCTCTTCCTCCTTTCTCCTCCTCTTCCTCCTTCTCTTCCTCTTCCTCCTTCTCTTCCTTTTCCTCCTCCTCTGCTTAATCCTCCTCCTCCTAGGAATGTGTTGTAATAAAATACACTTTTACTCAACCAATTAAATTTGGTCTTTTACTCTTCTAGGTTCAAACTACCAGACGCATGTGGAGCAGCTCGCACCTGCTGTGAAGGAGCTAGCAGAACTAGAGCGACAAACGCAGACCATCTACCTGAAACGTCAGTATGGAAAGGAGTATCCCTGGACACGATAAGGCCAATTATAGTATTAAAATTTTTCTCTTGTAATTTCTTATTGCTATTATAACAAAATGGAAAGCAAGTGCTCAATGTTTGATATTACAAATATATCACTCCCATTTATCTTCCATGTTATTAGTATTGCAGTTACATGTTATTTGGTAGCTAATCAAGTAATAGATATTTGTGAGCTGCTATCATTGTGGTTTTGTTTAATACATTTAGTTTTCAGTTCGTGAGGCATTATCACGATGGTTTGGTTTTCCATTATTTTTATTTTTTATCCTTTCATTATTATATGCTGTGTAATCCAAGCTAAGGTCTCATTGTGTGAATTATGACATGCTTTAAATGTAGAGATCAAACTCATATTTGAAGTTCAGACAAGTTACATGTGAAGGGTACTACGGAACAAATTGTAATGGAGTGAAAATGTATTTGATGTATCTCGCATGTTTTGGCTGTGCCATCTTCCTGCTTTTCCTATGTGATTGAGGCACAAGTGTGTCATTTGCCAATCATGGTTGGCAGTTAAAATAAATGATGCAAGAAATCATTGCTTTTTAATATCTTATGAATGGCACATGAATGATATGGTATTTAAAGCATCTTTGGTTCTAGGTTCACCTTTTTAGATGTTTTCGTTTGATTTGATGTTGATTCTGGTTTATATTTTTTACTGTTTTTTTATCAGTCTGATAAGGGTGGAAGTAAAAATTAAGTAATTATGTAACTGGTAGAAACAGAAATATGTAAGATTTATGTTTAAAGCCACAAAGGAATTATATATGTAAAAAGGAAGTAGAAGAAAAAAAATGAAGGATTTTTGACAAATTATGGTTAATTGTGACATTCAAGAGAAAGTATTGATTTGTTATCTAGAAATTAACTGTTTATCGTCAACAAGTAATTTAGTTTTTGTATTTTCTTTTTTTGTAATATGGGGAAACCTTATATCTAATTGCCCAAAGTAAAGATTATGAAATAGTAATGAATATGATGAAATATGACAAGACCAAAATGGTCACTAGTGCTGATGAGTCATTCTTGTGCCAAAACGTATTAAATTGAATCCTTTCCTTAATGAAAAGCAGAAAAAAGAATAGTCAGAGAAAGAAAGAAGAGAGAGAGAGAGAGAGAGAGAGAGAGAGAGAGAGAGAGAGAGAGAGAGAGAGAGAGAGAGAGAGAGAGAGAGAGAGAGGACCAGATGTAGCAAGTGCAAAAAGCAATCTGCACATAACATGTGTATGACATGTCCTGTGTATACAAAGGCATTGGACTCCTCCCATTTCTATTTCCCCTTTTGCTTGCCCTCTTCCCCTTTTCTCCCTCTCCCTTTCCTTCTCCTTCTCCTCCTCCTCCTCCTCCTCCTCTCCTCCTCCTCCTCCTCCTCCTCCTCCTCCTCCTCCTCCTCCTCCTCCTCCTTCTTCTCCTTCTCCTTCTCCTTCTCCTTCCTTCCTCCTTCTCCTTCTCCTTCTCCTTCTCCTCTCCTTCCCTTTCCCCTTTTCCTTCTCCTTTCCTTCTCCTTCTCCTTCTCCTTCTCCTTTCTCTCCTCCTCCTTCTCCTCTCCTCCTTCCTCCTCTTCTTCCTTCTTTTCCTTCTCCTTCTCCTTCTCCTTCTCCTTCTCCTTCTCCTTCCCCTTCCCCTCTCCTTCCCCTTCTCCTTCTCCTTCTCCTTCTCCTTCTCCTTCTCCTTCTCCTTCTTCTCCTCCTTCTCCTTCTCCTTCTCCTTCTCCTTTTTCTTCTTCTTTTTCTTCTTCTTCTTCTTCTTCTTCTTCTTCTTCTTCTTCTTCTTCTTCTTCTCCTCCTCCTCCTCCTCCTCCTCCTCCTCCTCCATCCTCTCTTATTCTTCCTCTTCCCCTTCCTCTTTCATTTCCTCTCCTCCCTCTCCATTTATCTTCCTCTCTTCCTCTCCCTCTTCTTCTTCTCCTCCTCCTCCTCCCTCCCAACCCTTTTCCTCTCCCTCTCCCTGTCCCTTTTCTCCCTCTCCATTCTTACCCCTCTCATCCATCCCTCTTCCTCTATCCTCCCTCTTTTTCTCCTTTTGCTTTTTCTCCCTCTCACTCACCCTTTATCTCTATTTTTTTCTGTCTCTCTTTATTTCTGCTTCTGTCTATCTATCTATCACTGTCTCTTATCTGTATCTCTGCCGTTATCACTTATGCTTGTCTTTGCCTCTTTCCCCATTATGTCTATCTCCATTTCTGTCTCAATCCGGCTGTCTCTTTCTCTATTTATAGCTATATCTATATATCTATATACCTGTCTTAATTTTGTCTCTATCTCTATCTCTGTCTCTAACCATATCCATACATAGAGAGAAATTGCTGTCTCTCTATCTACTTCTATTTTCATCATTGCCTCAGTCTCTTCTGTGTCTCTATCCGATTCTATCTCTTATTACGTTCATGCTATATCTGTATCCACACACTTGTATTTTTCTTTTTTCGGCTTCTATCTCAACTTTAATTTGAATTTCCATTTGCTGCTTTTCTTTCTAATTGTTGTTCCATTTACTTTCTTCCATCTTCATTTCTATGCCTCTATTTTTCCCCCTTTTTACAAAAAAAAAATTGTCTTTTTATCTCCCTCTCTCCCGTTCTGCTGGGTCTGCCTAAGTCAAGGGCTGAGGTCACTTGTGGCGGCGCTGGTATTGGAACGGCCCGAGGACTGACGCCATTTTGAGTATAGGAATTAGAAGACTATGTCCGCCATATCGCTCGGCCACCGTGCGACTCTCCCTCGAGGCACCACTGATTCGTCTTTAATCATTTCTGTCTGGACCTGTTTGACTACCATCTCGTTCTTGTGCTGATCCTCGGGTAGGCGCATGACGGCGTCGTCTCGCCGTCTTGTGCACGCTATCCTCGGTCCTTCCTCGTAGTTGCTCTTCCTTGCCCTTTTCTTCCAGCGGTGGCTTTCCCACGGCATCCTGAGGCGACCGGTATCTGTAGCAACGCCATCCGTCGGTAGGATATTTTTTTCACACTTTCTTTGAAAACTGCACTCTCTCTCTCTTTCTCTCTCTCTCTCTCTCTCTCTCTCTCTCTCTCTCTCTCTCTCTCTCTCTCTCTCTCTCTCTCTCTCTCTCTCTCTCTCTCTCTCTCTCTCTCTTTGTATGTCAATAGGTAAGGAAGACGGTAGTAGCAATCCGCGAAGATCACCTTGGAATGCTTGCCGTCTCTGACAGGTAGAGAAGAATGCAACTGTAAGAAGAATAAAGAAGTGCTGGTATGGCGTGTTATTCCCTTGTCACGACTGGCAAAGTCGCGGGCGAAAGTATGTTTGCGGGCAACTTAGATAAATATGTTTGCGGGCAACTTAGATGTTATGACCACGAATTTACTTGAATTCATCATAAATCTTTACCAACATAATAACATGCCCTATTAATGAAAGATTGCAGTATCTTTTGTTCTGCTTTTGTTCTTTTGTTCTCACAAAGAATGATCCACAAATACGAAGATTAACGTTCATATTAATAATAGGATAATTAGCAAATGGCATTAATATAGAATTATTTCAACTACCACATTGAACTCAACGTGTGATCTGCAACTGATTGTACGCATTAGTGACCGGTGACATGAAAAAAATTCTGCAGGATTCCCGTTGCCACACGAGACTTTAAGGCTAAACATTGCACCGCACAATCCACGATTCTACTAAATCTACATTTCCGATTCGGATACACCGAGGTAACTACGTCTTTATCGTAAGATTTCATCGACAAGGGTTTTTATGCCCATTATTATTAACGAACTGAATAACGAGGCGGGAAACAATCCTTAAATAACCCGATCTCCTCTGCGAATCTGTGGTGGGCTTGGGTTTTACCAAGGACATGCAAGCGACTTCCAAGAAAATGAGAAGGGTTTAAGTCTAGTCTAAAACCTTAGCCCTGCATTTATGAACGGCCGTAAATACGGGCTCACACCGACTCGAACAAAAGGTGTCAATCGGAATGAATGACTTTGCTTGTTTTACCTACTTCCGTCCTCAACCAAAACGTAGCTCTTTTAGACGGTTTATGCAACCCGGGTTATACCTGGCGTCGCTGTGCACTAATGGTAAGGGGAATATGCTAACGCTAAATAAAATAAATAAACTGATATGGAAATCGCGTTACAACCTCCATCTAAGCGCCAATAGAACGTGTCACCACAGAGTAATGTAACGGTGCTACCCTGTAGTGTTAACAGCTAAAAGCAACCAAAGTACAGGAAAGATGAATTTGTCTCTTAGATTTCCCCCATAGGCAGTGAACGAAGGGAATTTCATGGTCTCGAGGACTCGAGAGGTCGCGTCGGCGTTGATGTGTCTCCGAATGGTTTGCCGCCACCAACTGTGAAAACCTATTTTTGTGTGTAGAAAGACTGGATACTAATCTGGTAGGGCAATGGTAGCTTGGCCGTATGGCTTGACGAAAGAGTATAACACTGGTAACACGCTCAAGGGCACATAACTAGGGAAAGTTTGAGGTGGCAGAGTATGGCCTAGGCCATGGGGCCATGAGCGGGCTGGTGTTGTTCGCAAAATGGTGATGGAAAGCATTCTGCTGCCTAGGTCAAGGGCGCAGGTCACTGTCTTTTCTTTGTGGTGATGCTGATACTGGAACTGCATAGGGGTATTGCCAGAGGGCAGATGCCATTTTGAGTTTAGGAGTTCGTAGGCTGCATGTCCGTCATACTCTCTCTCTCTCTCTCTCTCTCTCTCTCTCTCTCTCTCTCTCTCTATATATATATATATATATATATATATATATATATATATATATATATATATATATATATCTTTTCTTCCCTTTCTCTGTCTTTCTCTTTCATTATAACATCTATTATACAGTCTCCTATTTTGGAAAGCAGGCATTGGTTGCCCTTGAAAGAGTTTTGTATTATGAATTTATAACGTATCATATATTAGTGTATATATAAATTTGTATTTTTATATATATGCACACATATATACATATATACACACACACACACATATATATATGTATATATATATATATATATATATATATATATATATATATATATATATATATATATATTTATATATATATATATGTATAT
>NC_051402.1:19986530-19991530 GCF_015228065.2 Penaeus monodon
TTCTCTATTTTTTTTCCTACCATTTTTTTTTTTTCTTTTTTTTTGTTGCTTAAAGTCAACATTAGCGATTATTTTTGTGGTTGATTTGCGTATTATCTTTTATTGTTCTTTCTTCCTTTTCCCTCTCTCTTCTTCTTTTTTTTCTCCTTTATTTCGTTTATTTGCTTCTCTCGAATCTTTTTATTACTACGTGCCTCATATCTCTCCTCCTGTTCGTCCATCCTTTTCCATCCTCTCTCGTTTATCATTAATTTCCTTTTGTGACGTCCTTCTTCTCATTCTTTCCTCTCCTTTCTCACTCTATTTCTAACTCTTCTTTGACTATTCGGTAAAACAAAACAAAACAACGGCGTTATCTTCCTTTCCTTCCTTTCCTCTTTTCCTTCGTTATCCCTTAGTTATCTAATGAAAGAAGAATACTTTTGATTATTGTCTTGTATCGTAGCATCCTTACTTTCCTCTTCTCTCTCTCTCTTCTCTTCTTCTTTTTCTCCTTTCCAAAGAAAAGAAGGGGCAGGGGAGGGAAAAGGGGATGAGGAGAAGGTGAGAGAAGAAGAGATCGAAATAAGGGAGAAAGAAAAATTAATAAAAAAAAGAAAACGGAGAAGGGAATAGTAAGAGGATGGGAAGAAAACAGGAAGGGAGGAAAAAATAAATGAAGAAGAGGAAAAAAGGGAACAGGGGTGAAATGGACGAAAAGCGAAAAGGGAGAAGAGGAAAAATGAGTACCTAGTGACAAGAAAGGAAGGATACATAAAGAAAGGAAGAATGGAGGAGAAGAAAAAATATAAAAATAAACCAACAAGACATAAAAAAAAAAAAAAAAACTTCCTCAACGCGTACTTAGACCGAGTATTCAGGTAAAAGGGGGATATATTTTATTCTCCCAAATAAAACCCAATTTCAAAGATAAAAAAATTTCTTCGCCGTAATTAGCTTGTGATCACGGTTTTTCGAAACCCACAAAACCCATCGTCATTGCCTCTCTCTCCCCTTCTCTCTCACGTCCTTTGTCTCGCCCCCTTTCCTCGAATTTTCTTTTTTCTCTTTTTTCTTTATTTTCTTTTGTGGGCCCCAAATTTTTCCTCCCATTCTTTATATCACCCTTTTTTTCTTCTTTTCTCTCTCTCTTTTCTCTCGCTCTCCCTCTCTTTTCCTCTCTTCTCTCTCTCTCTCTCGTCTCTTAATTGTGGGGTTTATGTGGGGTGTGGGTGTGGGGTGTGTGGTGTGTGTGTGTGTGTGGTGTATGTAATATATGTGTAATATGGTATGTATATATAAAATATTATATATATATATATATAAAAATATATTTTATATTTATAATATCCCAAAACTATATACAAAACGGGGCGAAAAAAAAAAAAAAAATTGCTTAAGACCAAAAAACCAAAACCCGGAGGGATGGGGAAAAAAGACGAGAATGGGGAAAAAAAAAGGATGATGTGGGGGAAAAAAACGAGCGAGCGTTAGGGACAGAGCTGTTCATTCTTGCCCCCCACTTTAGTAGGAAATTTAAAAAAGGGGGGTTTAATGAGATGCAACGACGCCTCCCTGGCCCCACGTGAGTCACTATATCAGAGCCTGTGGTAGCAGAGAGGCTGGAGATAAAAAGGTGATAATTTCCGTTTTTGGCTGGTTTCTCTTTTTCCTTTTTCCTTTTCCTTTGGTTTTTTCATCTCTAGATCTTTGCTTTTCTTTTTGTCGTTCTCTCTCTCTCTCTCTCTTTCTCTTTTCTCTCTCTCTCCCCTCTTTTCTCTAAACTTCTATTTTATCTTTCTCTCTTCTCTTCTCTCTCTCTCTTCTCTCTCCCCTTCTCTCTCCTCTCTCTTTTTCTACTCTCTCTCGTCCCCTTCCTCCCCTTAATCGTTTTAGAGAAAAAATATAAATGCCGTTTTACCCAAGGAAATGACTAGTGGGGCAGGAAATAGGGAAAACCTGCCAGGGATTTTGGGGGAAAAATTTGGGACGTTTTCCAAAGATTTAACGGGGGGGGAGGTGGCCCTTCCTCTGGCATTCAAGGTGGGGAAAATTTGGGGGGAAATTTATTGGGTTAAAAAAAAAAAACTAGGGAAAAAAGGATTTATATAGTTTTGCTATTTTAAAAAAAATCGAAAGAATAAAGGGAAAAATTAGGCGGGAAAGGGTTGCGGGTTTTGGGGGAAATGGGGGAAGGGTTTAACGAAAACAACTAGGGAAATTTGGCGAAATATAATCAATAAATACAAGAGCTAAAAGTTCTTAAAAAAACCCCCCGAAAAACATAAAAAAACGACAAAATTTAAAGGCACGGGAAAGAAAAAAAAAAAAAACAAAAAAAAAATGGGGGAGATGGGAAAGGTTTTGATAATGAATGGCTGGCAGATATAGAGATAAAAAGGGAAAAGATAAGCAGAGGGGGGGGGAAAAAGGGAAATGGAAAAGGGGGGAGGGGGGGAAAAGGACCCTAAAGAGGAGTTTTCTAGGGGAAAGGCATTTCTCGAAAAAAATTTTTGATACACATGAAAGTTTCTCTCTCTCTTCTCTTCTTTTCTCTCTCCCCCTTTCTCTCTCTCTCTCTCACATACAAACACACACACACATACAGAAACACACTGACACAAATACAAATACACACTCAGGTGCTAACCCACATTCTCTCTCTCCCTCCCCCCCCCTCTCTCCCTCTCTCTCTCTATCTATCTCTCTTTCTCTCTCACACACACAACCCTTTACCCATCCTCCTCCCTCCCCCCACCCCATCTCTCCTCCCTCTCCCCCTCCCTACCCCATACCCCCCTCCTCCCGCCCCACGAGCGGCGCATTCCCACGCGGAGGGGAAATAAAACAAGAGTCTAATTCTTCCTTATAGGCTACCCGTGACGAAGAACTTTTGAGAAGCGAGAGGACGTTTGGTGTTTTCTTTCCTTGTTTATGGGCTCCTTTCCATGTGTGTGAGATGAGTGTCGAGAGGGAGGAAGGGGAGAGGGAGGGAGAAGAGGGTGGTTGGAGGGTTTGAGGGAGAGAGGAAGGGAGAGGAGGAGGAGAGAAAGGGGGAGAGGGGTGTGATGGAGGGTTGGAGGGACAGAGGAAGGGAGAGGAGGAGGAGGGAAAGGGGGAGAGGGGAGTGGTGGAGGGTTGGAGGGAGAGGGGATGGGAGAGTGAGAAAGGGGGGGGAAAAAAAGGGAAAGGGGGGAGAGAGGGAAAAAGAGGTTTGGGGGAAGGTTTGGGGGGAGAGGGGAAGGTAGAGAAAGGGGGTAGGGATGGAGAGGGGGGGTGGTTTGGGGGGTTGGAGAGAATGGTGGAGGGGAAAAAAGGAAGGGAAGGGAGGGGAAAAAGGAAAAAGGTGCCGGAGGGTTAGAAGGGAAGGGAAAAGGGAAAATAAAAAATTTTTGGGGGGAATGGTGGAGGGAAAAAGGGAGGTAGAGAGAGGGGAAAAATTTTTTGGAGGCCCAAAGGGGAGAGAAGGACAGAGAGAAAGAGGGGGAAGGGGGGGGGGGGGGGGGGGGGGGGTAGGGGGAAACAGAAAAAACGGGAGAAAAAGTGTGTATGTATAAATATTATATAATAAAATATAATATATATATATTATATATATATACATACACATAGCAACATACATATACACAAAAAAGCAACATTTTATAATACACAAACACCCTATATTTTGTATTTTAATATGTACACACACACACACACACACAAAACACACACCCACAACCCCACAACCAACACACAATATATATAATATATATATATAAATATATATATAATTTTATATTATTTATATATTACATTTTTAAAATATTTAATTTTAATATATATATATATATATATATAATATATATATTATATATATATTTGTGGGTGTTGTGTTTTGTGGTGTGTGTGGTGTGTGTGTTTGTGTGTGTGTGTGTGTGTGTGTGGCGTTGGGGGGGGTGTGTGTGTGTGTGTTTTGGGGTGGGTGTCGTTGTGGTGTGTGTGTGTGTGTTTTTGGTTTTTATATTTGTGTATATATACGCCGTATAAAATATAAAAATATAGTACAAAACCCCACACACACACAATATTTCCCGGAAATGCCCACACATTCCATCCCCTTTCTCTTGGCCCTTTTTTTCCCTTTCCCCCGGGAAAACCCTGCGGCCGATCGAAAAAACCCCCCTGATCGACAAGGACGATCAACAGGATTAAATTTTATGAGGTTGGGAAAGTTCGTTGGGGGGATCACTACCCATTATCTGTCCTAAAAAATGGCTTTTGTGAAAAGAGAAAATTCGCACTCTTTATTTTTTTCTTTCTTTTCCCTTTTTTTTTTCATGTCTATTTTATTTTTTTCTTTTTTTTTTTTTTTATTTTTTTACATTTCCTTTCTATCTCGTTTTTCTCTTTTCATCGTTTCCTTACATTTTCTTTTTTTAATTTTTCTTTCTTTCCCTCGTTTTTTTATTTTTTTCTTTTCCGTTCCTTTTTCGTTTCAAAAATTTCTTTCTTTTTTTTTTCAAATTTTTCCCTTTTTTCTTTTCCCTTTTTTTCTCCCCCCTTTTCCCCCCTTTTTTAAATTTTCCCCCGCCTTTCCTTTTAAACCCCTTTCCCTTTTTTTTCTCTTTCTTAATTAACCCTTTACGAAAGTAAAAATTTAAATTTAAATTTCCTTTTTTACCAAAACGCCTAAAATTTAAATTTGTTTTAAATTTTTTTAATTATTTTTTCTCCTTTTAACTTTTCTTCCCCTATTTTATTTTAGTTTTAAAAAAGGATATCATAATTTGGCTTTTTTTATCGCCCGGTCCTTGTGTTCGGTCGCAGGTTTTTCTTGTTGGATTTTGGGCCCTAATTTTTTTTTTCCCTTTTAAGTGCCCTGTCCCAAAAAGGGGCGTTGGCGATATGGAAATTTCCCCTGATTTTTTTTGGCCAAAATTTTGGGGCGGTTAGTTTTCCCCTTTCCCTTCCCCCCGGTGTTTTTTTTTCGAGTCACCAAACACTATTTAACCCCTTTTTTGGGACCGGCAATGACTTTG
>NC_051402.1:20001530-20004030 GCF_015228065.2 Penaeus monodon
GAGAACCGTGGAGAAAGGAGGGAAGGGAAGGGAGGAAAATGGAGAGGGGGGAAAGGAGGGAAGGGAAGGGAGGAAAATGTGAGGGAGGGATTGAAATTAGGATGTAGGGAAGAGAAGAGAAGGGACAAAAATGGAGAGAAAAGGAGGGAAGGGAGGAAGATGGAGAGGGGTGATAAAGGAGGGAAGGAAGGAAGAGGTGAGAAAGAAGATGGAAGAGTAGAGGAGGTTAAGGAAGAGGAGGGAGAGGGAGGAAATGAGAAAGAGAGATGGGAGGGAGAAAGGAACGAGAGGATTGGAGGAGATGAGAGAAGGGAGGAAGAGAAGGGGAGGGGATGTTTAGGGGATGAGAAAGGAAGTGAGGAGAAAGTGGGAGAAAGTGAGGAAGGAAGGGACGAAGGAATGGAAGGAAAGGTAAAGTGAGAAAGAAGAAAGGAAAGAAGAAGGAAGTGAAAGAGAGGGAAGGAGGATGAGAAGGAAAGGAAATGGGGAAGAAAGTATAAAAGGGAAAAGGAGTAATAAATGAGAGGGAGAGAACGAGAGAGACAAAAGAAAAGAAAAGATAGAAGACGAAGAAGAAGGAAGAAAGAAAGAAAGAAAGAAAGAAAGAAAGAAAAAAAAAAACAGAGAAAATTACAAAAACAAACACGCACCCCCCCCGGCCTCCCACTACCCCCCCCCCCCGTCTCGCCTCTCCCCCCCCTCAAGAAAAGAAAGAAGGAAAGAAAAATAATAAGAAAAAGATAAGAAAAAGACAAACAAAAAATCAACCTCGACTTCCTGAACGTAGAAACCTTTTTAAGAAACCTCGTATTTGAACTTTCAGGTTTCTTTTCCAGTGACAAAGCTCCACTTTCCATCACCTTAGGCCGTTCAATTAATCAAAGCTTCTCTGCATTTGAACTTTTTTGTGTGTGTCTTTCGTCGAAACTATTATACCTGTGTGTGTTTTTTTTTTTTTTTTTTTTTTTTTTTATTTGTCTTTTCTTGTATTTTTTTTTTGTGTGTTTTTCTTTTGGTTTATTTTAGTTTTGGATCCGTAGCAATATTTTGGGATGGAGGATGGGTGTGTCTGACTTTTATGTGTAATACAGGCACACGCACGCGCACACGCATACGCACACGCACACGCACACGCACGCACACGCACACGCACACGCACACGCACACGCACACGCACACGCACACGCACGCACACACACACACACACACACACAAATATATATATATATATATATATATAATATATATATATATATATATAATATATAATATATATAATATATATACATATACATATACATATATACATATATATATATATATATATATATATATATATATATATATATATATATATATATATATATATATATATATATATATATATATATGCGTGACAAACTCATTGAAATAACTATTGTTTTTGACGACTGTAACAATATCTATGAATCTCAATTTAGGAGTATTGGCTCGCCTGTAATTAATATTTTGTGCGTTCCACTTTGTATGTAAATTAGCAATTGTTGAATTTCGAATTTTGGTTATTCGCTGTAGTCTGCGCGAATTAATACTGTTATTTATCACTCTCTCTGTGTATATATTTATTCATATTTCTGTATCAATATTCAGAGCATTCTGCTGGCTCATCTAACTATCAATAAGCAAAGGTAAATATTTGCATAATTTCTCGAAGAAAGTTGTTTGAAAGATTTGGTCTGGTGATGAGACTGCATAGAATGTTTTGGCAAAACTGTGTCCATATTTGCAACAAAACGCTAGTTCTAATTTGAATACAGTGTTGCATGAGATTGCACAGACACATCTCTGCACTTTCCTTGAAGTTATAAAAATCATTATAGCTACTTTGTTGGAATATCAGTATAATTCATATACATAAATCAACCATATCTGTTTACCTGTCATCATCCTCATTGTTACCGCCAATGTTATTGTGACCATCATTATCAAAATTATCCTAATTGCCATCATCATCGGCCTATTCCTACTCTTATTCTTGCTATCATCGTGCCCATTGTTGTTGTTATCATTATTTTTTATTGTCATCATTATCATTATCAATTTTATCATTACTATCTTTAGTACTATCAATATTATCATTATCATTATTAATATTATCATTACTATCTTTAGTACTGTCATTATTAATATTATCATCATCATCATCACTATTATTATTTTTATTATCATTATTATTATTATTATTATTATTATTATTATTATTATTATTATTATTAAAACTATTATTGTTATTACTATTATTTTATTATTATCATTATTATTATTATGATTATAATATCATTATCAGTATTATCTTTATCATCATTATCTATATTACTGTAATAGTAACATAATTTTCATTATCATTACTATTGCAGCTATGGTTTCAATATCATTATCATCATCATCGTTACTCATCCACATCATTATTGATAAATATACAAAAATACGAACTAGCTGTATTTTAACAAATCTTACCTTT
>NC_051402.1:20009030-20011530 GCF_015228065.2 Penaeus monodon
GGGTAGGGGAGTAGGGAAGGGAGTGCATGATTCGTGTGTGTGTGTTTGTGCGTGTGTGTGTGTGTGTTTGTGTGTGTGTGTGGAGGAGGAGGAGGAGGAGGAGGAGAGAGGAGAGAGAGAGAGAGAGAGAGAGAGAGAGAGAGAGAGAGGAGGATGAGGAGAGAGAGAGAGGAGAGAGAGAGAGAGAGAGAGAGAGAGAGAGAGAGAGAGAGAGAGAGAGAGAAGAGTGAGAGAGAGAGATGAGAGAGAGAGAGAGAGAGAAGAGAGAGAGAGAGAGAGAGAGAGAGAGAGAGAGAGAGAGAGAGAGAGAGAGAGAGAGAGAGAGAAATGAACAATTCTGCCAAAAATACGACGGAATATGGCGATGCATGATTGCCGTTATGGAAGAACAAGAAACTTGGCAACGCTGAAAAACAAATACCCCCTTGAACATAAAAAATAGATATCGCACCACAGTCTCAAGAAAATAATTTAAACAGCAGAAGGCAATAATCATTTTTGATATAATTTGATTTGTTTTTTTCCCTAAAGAATGAATATGAAAGGCCGATAATAATAACAAAAAACAGCGAGGAATCATGTCAAATAACCCAGTCTCTCGAAGCCACTGCACGCTCCTGCCCTCTGTCGGCGGCGGCGAACGCACGCACTTGGCAACAAGCACACTGCAGGCCCCGCCCCTTGCTCATGACGTCATAGGGTGGGAGCTCTCGAAGGATGGGGGGTGGGGGGGGGCGAATGGAAGGAAGGTGGGGGAGGGGAAGGATGGGGGGTGGGGGCGAATGGAAGGAAGGTGGGGGAGGGGAAGGAAGGGTGGGGGGGGTTAGGGGGAAAGACGGATGGAAAGGGGGGAGGGGGTGAGAGTGGGTGGCAAGGCGGTGCTCGGGCCGACACCTTGCAACACCTTGCAATATTTTCTCAATAACGTGAGTGGAGAGACAGAAGGATAGGCGTGTAATGTACTGTATACATACACATACACACATGAATATAAACACATACACACACACACACACATACACGCACGCACACACACACACACACACACACACACACACACATACACAGAAACACACACACACACACACACACACACACACACACACACACACACACACACACGACACACACACACACGCATATATACATATATACTACACACACACACACACACACACACACACATACATACATATATACTACACACACACACACACACACACACACATACATATATACTACACACAAACACACACACACACATATATATACATATAAACCACACACACACACACACACACACACACACACACACACACACACACACACACACACACACACGTACGAGAAGCGTCAATGGAAGCAATAAGAGCGGGGACAGCGAGAGAGGGAGAGGGAGAAAGCAGGCCAGACACCAGATGAACCAAGGAGAGGCAGCGCGAGTTTTCGGCGTTGTACCTTCCGTCTCATCGATACTGTTACGTAATTCGCTGCCGTCACGCACACTGCACTTTCGTCGAGCCTCTATTCCTCGTGTTTTTTTTCTTCTTATTTCGCTTGTTCCTTCTCCTTTATTACTTTTATTCACTGTTTTTTCTTTTCTTGTTTTGTTGTTTTTTCGTGTTTTTTTTATGTTTTTTTTTCTCTCTCTCTTGTTTTTCCTTTTTGTTTTTTTCCTTCTCCTCTTCTTCAAGGATACCAGGACACTGCACCATATCAGTCCCTCCTTCCCCCCCTCCCCCATCTCCTTACCCCCCCTCCCCCCCGCCCGCAGCCCTTTCGTCTAGCTCTTCCTACGCTTTGCTTCCAATCCTTCGCTCCCTCCATCCTCTCCTTTCTCCTCCTCCTCCCATTATTCTCGTCCTTCGTCTCTTCCTCGTCTTCCACACCCCCTTCTCTTCTCTTCTCTTACGCTGTCTCCCTTTCTTTCCTTCCCTTTCTTCCTCGCCTTTCCCTATTCCCCATTTCTCCCACTCTTATTCTTCTCCTTGCCATTTACACTCTCCCCACGCTCCTCCACACACACACACACACACACACACACACACACACACACACACACACACACACACACACACACACACACAAACACACACACACACACACACACACACAAACACACACACACACACACACACACACACACACACACACACACACACACACAATATATGTCCCATTACTCCCCTCCCTCTCCCCCTTCACCTACCCTCTCCCTATTTCCCCATCCACCTCCTCTCCCCCAGTCACCCCCTCTCCCCTTCGCCCACGCCCCACGGAACGCAGCGCCATCTCAAGAGCTTCAATGAGTGACGAAGGACAACGTCTGAGAGCGAATCCCACCCCCTTCTCTTCCCCCACCCCCCACCTCCTACTCCCCCTTCCTCCTTCCCTTCCCCCTCCTCTTGCCTCCTTCCCCACCCTACTCCTCCTCCTCCCCATTCCTTTCCTTCACTCCCCTCCTACCCCCCTTCTCATCCCCCACCCCTCTCCTCCTAGC
>NC_051402.1:20028638-20033638 GCF_015228065.2 Penaeus monodon
ACTACATATATATATATATATATAATATAAATAATATATATATATATATAATATATATATTATATATAATAATATATATTTATATATATTATATAATATAATATATATATATATATATATATATATATATATATATAATATATATATATATAATAATTATATATATATATATATATATATATATATATATATATATATATATATATATATATACACATTTATATATATTACTTATACACAAACACACACACACAGAGGAAGAGGAAATTCGGTCAGTCCATCAACACTGCATCAAGGAGGGTGCAATGGTGCGTCCACGCTTCGCTTGCCACCACGAAGTCCCCTCATAACGGTCCATCTCGCCTTCATTAAGGCAGATGTGATTTATTCCCAAGCCATTTCAGATGCCGTGGACGGCCCACCACTGTTGGCATCGATGCGTACTTTCGCGTACATGTTACTCGGTAAATCACGGCTGCCGGTGGTTAGCCGTCCTGGGCGGGAAAAGTCAATAAAACTTTATGGTTTATTTCACTGTGTATGGCACGACGTCCTATTTTCAAATTCAACCATCAGTTTCAAAGGGCGCTTTGAAACGACCACGAAAACACATAAAAATGTTCACGAGCCTCACAGCTGACGATGAAACACTGATGCATCTGAAGGAGGCCCGTATAAGGCTTAGGGGACTGACGGCGTCTACCTTGCCTGGCACAACGTCGTCCCGTCCACGCGGATGGCGAAGGAGTAGATGGTGCAATGCAACTGGCTAAGGGCTCAGGTGTGGTTGGCGGTGGTTCGGCGGCGGTCCTGATTGTGGGTCACCAGAACCTCGGAGTTTCTCAGGGATTTTCCAAGTTGTATCATCTAATTACCTTCTGTGCCTCTGCGTCTCGGGCGGAGTAGCATGGCGCAAGGGTAACGGAAGCGCTGGAAGAGGTCTCTGCCATGTCGGATTTCCTCCCTCAGTCGCTTAGAGCTGCATATCTTGAGTGCCTGGAGGAAGAAACGGATAACCATGTTTTGTTTTATCCTCGTCTTATGGGTAGGGAAAAAGTGCGTGAGGTAGGCCTTTTTATCAAGATCGGGATAATGGTGATAATTACGATAACAATGATGATAATAATAATACTAATGTTAATAGTAATACTAATGATAATTGTAATAAAAACGATAATGATAATGATAACAGTAATAACAATGATAGTAACAGTAATGATGATAATGACAATAACAATAATGATAATAATAATGATAATATTAATGATAATAATAATAATAATAGCATTAATGATAACGATCACAATAATAACAATAACAACATTAACAATAATGCTGATAGTTAATGATAGTTATTATCAACTCTGCCGAACGGAGCACGCAATTCGTTAGTCGGATAGTAAATATTAATCGTTCAGTTAAATGGTTACTCTATCTGTTGGTTAATATGTTAATCAGCTGCATAACGGGATGGGAATTTATGCGTTGAAGAGGGACAAAACAGAAAAGAGAGAAAAAGAAACAAGAGGAACAGAGAAAAGGAAAGTAAGTGACATAGAAAAAAACAACTGAGGGAAAACGAAAAGAGAAAGAAAAAAGTCAAGAAAGCATGAAAACAAGAGGGAAAGGAGACGAATAAAAAAACAAAAACAAAGAATAAACGAAAAGAAGGGCACGAAACGAAGGAAGCATAGAAGTAAAGGAAGAAAGGAGACAAAATAAGTGAAGAAAATGGAAATAGACGAAGTAGGAAAAGTAGAGAAGATGAAGGTAAGAGATAATACAAGAGAAGCAGAGAAGAAAAGGAAAGGAGAGAATAGATAAAGCATGAGAAAAAAGAAAGAAAGAAAGAAAAAAAAAACGAAAGATCGAATCAAAGAAAAACAAGAAAAGGAAGGAAAAAAAACGGAACAAGAGAGGCAATTGAATGAATAAATAAACAAACGAACGAAAAACACAAATAAATAAATATATAAACAGATAATCAAATAGATGAATAAATAAGGTGAGAAGAGATATAAAACCAGAGAAGCAGAGAGGAAAAGCAAATAGGAGATAAAGCAAGAGAACATACGAGAAAAAAGAGTATAAAAAGAAAGGAAAATAGGAATAGAGGCAGAGAAGATAAAATAAAAAGGTGAGGAGACCAATAAACAGAGAAAAAATAGAGAAAAAAGAAACGAAGTGAAGGAAACAGAAAATAAAAGTGGAATAAGACGATGCAAGCGAAACGGAGGAAAGAAAAATACAAAAGTGAGAAAAAACGAAAAGAGAAGAGAGGAGAAAAGGCCAAAAGAAAGAGAAACAGAAGGGAAAATGAAGGGAGAAAGCAACGAAGGAAAGAAAGGAAGGAGAGGAACAAGAGAAACGGAAAAGAAAAAAAAAGGAAATGAGAAACGAAATATGAGAAACAGGAGAAAAAAAAGTGAAAAAAGGAGGAGAGAAGATAAAAGAGGAAAAGGGACAAAGCAAGAGAACCGGAGAAATAAAGAGAATAAAGATGGACAAAGGAACCCAAAGAGAGAAATCCCTGTTTTCTAAGCGCCGTCGGACCCAAAACAAGGGACTTTTTCTATGTCTCTTTAGGAGGATTTTGACGTCTCTCCCTTTCCATCTCTCCTTCTCCCTCTTCTTCGTTTCGTAGACTTTTTTGTCTCTTTTTTATTCTTTTAGTTATTTTCCTTTTTTTTTACTCTTTTTCTTCTTTAACTTTTTTCTTCTTCTTCTTCCCTCTCGTTTTCTTGCCCCTTCCTACTCACTTTTGCATCTGTTTATCTTTTTTTTCTCTCTCTCTTTTCTTTTTCTTTCTCTTCGTTCTCTTTCTCTTCTTCCCCTTTTTCTCTTCATTCTTCCTTCTTGTCTGTCTCTCTTCGCTCCTACTATTTTCCTTCCTTTGCCATGCCTTTGCCTATTTTTTTTTCCTCCTCTCAAACTCTACCTCCTCTTCCTCATTTACCCCATTCTCTTCCTCTTCTCCTTCTCCATCCTGTCCTTCCTCCTCCTCTATCCTGTCCTCCTTCCTCCTCTCCCACTTCCCTGATCCTCCTCTCCTGCTCCCTCTTCCTCCTCTCCCACTCCCCTATTCCTCCACTTCTCCCCCAATCCACGCCGAGCGCAGACGTCGAACGCAGACCCGGAAGGCAAGAATTCGTCAGGAGCCATGACCTCGAAAAGGGAAAAGCCTTGTGTAAGGACTTCGATGGGTCATTGAGGTCACTGAGGTCACGGAGGATCCTGGGGCGGGGTTGACTGCCAGGCGAGGGTGGCAGGTCCCTCGAGGTCCAACTCCAAGGTCCCTTCTGGCGTATGGAAGAGGAAGGGGGAGGGGCGAAGGGGAAGGAGGGGGTGATGGAGGGGGGGTGTTGCAACGGTCGGTCTTTGAAGTCTGGATGGGGGTGGTGAAGAGGAGGGAGGGGGAGGAGGTGGGGGGAGGGGTGTCGTAGACGGTTCGTCCCGCGGTTGCCGATTGGGGGTTTTGGCGTCGGGTCGTGTGGTGCATGGACGCAGGAAACGCCCCCTCTCTCCCTCCCCTTCTTCCCCTTGATGGCTGCGTACCTGCGAGATACCACGCGCTACACTCCCTTTATGAGGACGCCGCTCGCGCTCTTCCTCCCTCTCCCTCTTCCCCCGTTCGCCTGCATCATCTCCGTCCGCCTCCCTTTGCTCACCTGCAGAGTGTGCATGTTGCAAGTTGCCAAACCTCGCCAATAATGGAGGCGTTGGAGCAGGAGACTCGTGTCGGAAGCATTCTCTGGCGTTCCTTCTTTCCGGAAGAACGAAAGAAAAAAAGAAATAAAGAAAGAGTACGGCGATCGAGTTGACGAAAGCGGACCGTCCACCGCTGGCGAATGCATGGAGGCGAGTGCGCCCCTTGGCCAGCTCCGCCGACGTGGTTTGGCGGGGCGGTCGTTGCGCATGCGTCTGCCTTGCCTTCGACGTCACTCCACACTTACACATTCATTCATAAATGTACCCAAGTCTCTCCGCATACTACAACCCTTGCTAATTCGGAGGGGGAGCCGGCGCCGCAAATGGAGTCACAGAACGCTTCTGCATAGCCGTGGGTTCGCGGAAGCTCAGCAAAATTGCGCTCGCGTCGGGAGGAGAGAGAGAGAGAAGGAATAGGAGAGTGGGAGAGGGAGAGAACCGGCTGTGCATGAAGCAAACAAAACTCGTGCTTTCTGTCTCTTGCTTGAATGACGTAATCTGGATTTTTCGTCCCCGGTTTGGGTACGTTTGGTTGCCACACGCCTCGACTGGAGATCTATTGCCGCACATACCCAAGCACACGAGGCCTTAACGAGGGCGTGCACCGAAGCAACGCCCCTTTAGCCCCCGCCGCCTCTCGCGTGCACGTTTGGAACCGCCCCCGGAATCACCTCTCCCGCCGGAATCGCCGCGCCGTTCCCGGGAATTATCGAAATGCAGCCGATCTGACAACAGACTGCAGACACGTGGATGCTATTTATACACCTTTGTACCCAAGCTGGTCACACTTTGAGTCGGTGTTCCCCCGTTATCCCTGCGTGAATTCCTAAAGGTAACGGTAGCCTTAACTTTCCATTGCAAGGTCAGTGCCTGTTGATAGTGCAAGCGTTGCCAGATTGCACTGCTTGCGGCCGCCTTTCCCTCCAACACATTCGCCATTCTATTCTTGCTCTCGAAGTTCAATGCCATCTTCATATTTTCATTATTTTTTTTCTCTTTCCTTTTTTTTCTTAATACAAAGGAGGTCTATGATATCTTGCAACAGCTGGTGATAAGGAGGCCCTTGAAGAGAACAACGTGGGTTTGTCTTTTATACTTTTTGTGTAGAGTTATCTTACTGATAAGATGCTGAGCGACCACCACGCAAGAGCCCTTCTTCCTTGCCATTCAATCAACAGGACAAAAAAGAAATGAAAATGAAAGAAAAAAAGAAAGAAAGAAAGAAAAAGAAAAAAAGGAAAGAAGAAAAGAAAGAAAAAAAAGAAAGGAACAACAGAGGAAAACCAAATCCA
>NC_051402.1:20038638-20043638 GCF_015228065.2 Penaeus monodon
GATAGTGAGAGACAGATAGAGAGATGGGCAAAAGAGAGAGCGAGCGAGAGAGAGAGAATGAAAGAGAGAGAGAGAGAGAGAGATCGAGAGAGAGAGAGAGAGAGAAAGAGAGAGAGAGAGAGAAGAGAGAGAGAGAGAAAAAAGAGAGAGAGAGAGAGAGAGAGAGAGAGAGAGAGAGAGAGAGAAGAGAAAGAGAGAAAGAGAGAGAGAGAGAGAGAGAGAGAGAGAGAGAGAGAGAGAGAGAGAGAGAGAGAGAGGGGCTGCAAAGAGAGAGCAAGCGAGAGAGATATAGGGGGCAGGGAGCGAAAGAGAGGGAGCGAGAGAGAGAGAGAGAGATAAATAAGAGAGAAAGATAGAGAGGGAAAGAGAGAAGGAAACATGTTTTCCTGACATTCATATCAGTTCTACTACCCACATTTCAGGATCTTCCCTGGATCCACTTGTACCAGAACTTTCAAAACATAAAGTCAAGTGTCGTCCACTAGGATCTGTGGGGTCCTCTGGTTGACTGCCGAGTGATCAGGAGAAAGCACGAGGACCACTGGGCTCTGGGGCTGAGCAGATTGGACATCCCTCAAAGACGCCCTTGCCTCAGTGGGACCTCTTAAAAGGGGACGTTGATCAACAAACGGACACTGTTCCTCGCCATATATTTGACCTGCAACACCAGTATGTTCCTCATTGACAGTGCAAAGTAAGACCAGCTTTGGTTCGGTTATTGGTGCCAACAAGCATTAGATGCCAGGGAGAATGCCTGGTATCAGCATAAGTCATTCTACATCTCTGAACTTGCAGAAACATGAAAAAAGTTCAATGTTGGGCATTTCTAAATGGGAAGATATGAGGAAGAAGCCTGAAACAAGGTTCGAAAGCATGGTGATCCCTTATAAAGGATGCACAAGGAATCAGCCAACAATATGCTTGACGGCCATGACGGTTATCTTGCAGCTAAAACCAAGGGCAAGGTTAAACGATCAGCAGAGCGTTTTTCCAGCAAGATGCAAGTGTGTGAACCCAGGTGCAATCCACAAGTTACTGTGAAGAGGAGTAGCTACACCAGTGAGCATATACATTCTCAATAAATGTGATCCCCAAAATGCTACAGGTTCTGATCATATTAGCATACACATTCTGTAAAGGAGTGCTGATCACCTTCCTCTCTCTCATTCACAGCTTTTCCAGCCTTGCTTTTCACAATGCTCTAAAAAAGAAAGAAAGAAAGAAAGAAAGAAAGAAAAAAACACAGGTTTTATATGCATGTAAAAAGAAGTGTTAAAGTGAAGTAGGAAATTACAGACCTGTTTCACTTCCCCCTAACATTGGCAAAATCATCGAAGCATTTCCTTACTAAAAGGAAAGTCTAAAACGAGAGGCAATTTCGATTGAAGAAAGGCCGTTCAGCTGCTCTTCTCACCCACCTGAAACCAAGCACTGCAGCGCATTTGATCGTGTACGGTCCCAAGAACTGCTAGAGAAACTACAGGTCACTGGTACTGGGGGCAAAATCCACAGCCTATGCAACAACTACCTTGCTGGATGACATCTCCACGTGGTTCTTAGTGGCATATCCTCTGTGAATTCCTTATAGGTGCTGGTGTTACCCAAGGCCATTGCTCTGGAATATATATTTCATTGATCTCCTAAACCTTATCCCAGAAGTCCATTATCTTGTCCAACAAGAACTAACAGACATTATCATGTATTTACTCCTGAAAAGACCCAGATGATGATCGATTTAAAGTTATGAGAAAACCCAACCTTGAACTCTCTACCACTAGTGAAAATTATCAGTAAAATCGTCTTTGAACAAAATCTGATGGTGTGATGAATATCAAGGTATGTGTTAAGGATCTGCCCCTAAAGAGGTTATGAAACGGGTTGCTCTCCAACACGCCTCTTCTTTCCTGAGTCCTGAGGGTTACAAGATCCCCTATGAAGCAAAAGTTAGCCCTGCCCTCGAGTATGCTCACTAACAAGGATGTCCTGTCCTGCATCATCCTTCAGCCTCCTTAGCAAGATCAGCAAACAAACATGAGGCATTATTGGAACTGATTTTAACAAATTGGCGGCAATAATTTAGTAAATTTATTTATATATGAAAAATAGAACATGACATCTGGTGGCAGCGGTGGGATTTTGAAAAAAAATCTGAAATATATATGTATGAATAGATACATGCATGTGTATATATGTATATACACACACAATACACACACACGCACACATATATACACTTATGTATGAATATATATAGATATATATACATTTATACATATACATATGTGTGTTTGTATATATATATATATATATATATATATATATATATATATATATATATATATATATATATATATATAGGCCATGATAACTGGCTTGTAAGGGGACTTCTCAATTAATTATAGGAAGAAACCAAAAATTACTAGACTAAATATATTATATAAA
The DNA here is from genome assembly GCF_015228065.2 of Penaeus monodon. Lineage (NCBI taxonomy): Eukaryota > Metazoa > Arthropoda > Malacostraca > Decapoda > Penaeidae > Penaeus > Penaeus monodon. The sequence continues at coordinate 20,041,081 of NC_051402.1, forward strand.
TCTCTTGCTATACTCAAGCCTATTATTGTCGTTATCAATAATGGCTTGTATCTATCAATCTATCTATATATTATGTATATGTTTTTCTCTTAATATGGTTTTTAATTTGCTTTGGTATATGATATGGGGAAATAAAAATGAATGTAGGATGTTATGAAAAAGTTAACGACATAAATGAACCCCTTACTGCTGTCGTTACTTCAACCTGACACGACTGCTACACGTTTTCTGTACTTCGTCACCTATTTATTTCCAGACCTATTCTGTGGCCGTTTCCACTGGAAATTTCTTGCTATTTAAACAGCCACATTTAATCAATTTATAAAAATGAGAAATCTGGCAATAAATGCCGTATACGGAAAGAATGATGAGATGGTATGTTCATTTCACATTGTCTGTGAGGACACCGAGAAAACCAAGCTTGATTTCATTCTTTTCATTTCATAATTGATAAAGATTTGCACGTCGTGGACTTAAGGGGGCACTTATGGAATCTCTCTTCCCATATTATACATGCATAAAGGAGTTATTGTGCGGAACCATCTCATACAAAAAAGAAAAAGAAAAAGAATAAGAAAAAAAATGCGGGGTAAATATATCTGTATATATATAATATATATATATATATATATATATATATATATATATATATATATATATATATATATATATATATATATAATATATATATTATAATATATTATATATATATATATATATATATGTGGTGCATATAATATATATTATATATATATATATTATATATATATTGTGTGCAATATATATAATATATATAATATATATATATATATAATATATATATATATATATATATATATATATATATATATATATAGTGTGCAATATATATATATATATATATATATAATATATATATATATATATATATATATATATATATATATATATATATATAGTGTGCACTATATATATATATATATATATATATATATATATATACTATATATATATATATAATATTATATTAATAAAATTTTAAAAAAATATATATATATATATATATATAATATATATATATATATATATATATATATATATGTATGTATGTATATATAGTGTGCAATATATATATTAACCCAATCGCCACGTTTGGCAAGAATACATGCCATGCCCACTGTAACACAGGTTTATTTATTGTATTCACACATAGATGGCTCTACAAGTGCTTAGACATCAAGGGGTCACTTATTAGTCCTACCTTTCGCACCTGTTTACCTTTTTCCTTGACTTTTGGAAAGGATCTTTTGCATTATTTCATTGTCTTAAATGTTAACAAGATTTTAATAATACTTTAATAATCATAACATCAATAACAATAATAACAGTATTGATATCAATTGTATTAAAAGGAAAAACGCATTTTCCCGCCAATTCAAGGAATGGGGAAATCAAGATCAGTCAGTAGGGCCTACTGATAGACTCCTTGGAGGCTGAGCACATGTGGAGCCATCTGTATGTAACAAAATTCACAAAAACCTACAAGGGACAGAACATAAATCCGGGGTGATTGGGTTAATATATATATATATATATATAATATATATATATATATATATATATATATATAGTGTACACTATATAAATATATATATATATATATATATATATATATATATATATATATATATATATATATATATATATTTATGTATATATATACCAGGTGCATGGGGGCTGCGACAATAGCCTGCAAGATCGCAAGGCGTAGTAAATGATTTGATGAGGGGTCTGCACCGCTACAATCGAATGGAACACCACTACACACTGCTCGCACACCACCGACACACGCACATCACGAACATGGTGGATGGGAATGGATGTAAACACATATAACCTTGCAGTAGATGGCATGCAATGTCGCAAAACAATATCATTTGTGCAGTGCCATCTATTGAATGGCCAGGACAGTGTGGGAATGAGTTTCTCTTCTTGAGGCAGAGGAGTGACACGGGGTCCACACATGGCGTCTGCCGGCGGCCACGCGGCAGCACTTCTAGGTGCGTGTGGGTTGTGCATGGTCGCTCTGCAGTTTTATGCGAGAGAAGCGCGGTAACAATGAGGCTCACCTTGAGTTATGCTATGCTAATAAGTTATGTGCAGGGAGAGTACTTGCGGCAGGTGCGCGCAGCCGGTTCCGGCAGCTTCCAACGGCCCTCACAGGCAGTGGCTTTTCTGTATTCCACCGTGCTTTTCTTTTTAATAATTGATATATTTTCAATTTCACGTTTTTAATTGTATATATATATTATATATATATATATATATATATATATATATATATATATATATATATATATATATATATATTATATTCTTCTTTTAACGGTAGGTTCATGTCTGAGCCGCCGTGGTCACAGCACGATACTTAACTGTAGTTTTCATGTTGTGATGCTCTTGGAGTGAGTACGTGGTAGGGTCCCCAGTTCCTTTCGACGGAGAGTGCCGGTGGTACCTTTTTTTTTTTTAGGTAATCTTTTCTCTCTATTTTATCCGGGCTTAGGACCAGCACTTGACTT
>NC_051402.1:20086055-20091055 GCF_015228065.2 Penaeus monodon
GTCTTGCACGCTTCTTCCCGTCTCCTACTTGCTGGCTTCTCCTCTCCCCTCTCCTCTCCCCTCTCCTCTCCCGTCTCCTACTCCTCTCCTCACCCTCCTCTTCTCGCACTCCTCTCTCCTTTCCCATCATGCTGTTTCTCCTCTATTCCCTCTCCTCACTTCTGCTATCTTCTTCTCTTCTCTTTCTCATTTCCTCTGATTATTCCCCCTCTCCTCTTGCCTTTACTTCTCTCCCTCTACTTCGCCTCACACTCACCCACCATTTTTTTTCTCCTCCTCTCTGCTCTTCTTCCCTCTCCTCTGTTCTCCGCCTCCTCCTCCTAAATCTCCTTCCCTTCCCTCTCCTCTGTTCTTCTCAACCATCTTCCTTCTCTTCCCTCTCCTCCTCTTCCCAGATCTCCTCCCCTTCCCTCCCCTCTTCCTCTCCCTCCCCCACCCCCATGTTCTCATCTCACCCTCGCTCAGTGTAACCTCCTAGTCTTGTCGCTCCACTTAAAGGGCTTTTGTGTTGGGACTGAATGCACTTCTCCTTCCTGACGGGCCCCCTCGCCTGGGGGCTCGAGGAGGGGGAGGAGGGGGAGGAGGGGGAGGAGGGGGATGAGGAGGGGGAGGAGGGGGAGGATGAGGAGGAGGGGGAGGATGAGGATGGGGAGGAGGAGGAGGAGGAGGAAGAGGAGGAGGGGGAGGAGGGGGAGGAGGAGGAGGACACACACACACACACACACACACACAAACACACACACACACACACACACACACACACACACACACACACACACAACACCACACACACACATATATATATATATATATATAATATATATATATATATATATATATATATATATATATATATATATATATATATATATATATATATATATATATATTATATATATATATATATATATATATATATATATATATATATATATATATATATATATATATATATATATACATACACACACACACACACACACACACACACACACACACACACACACACACACACACACACACACACACTTGCATGAACCTTAACCATGAATTTCTTACCAGGAAGCCAGTTCTTGTCCATTTTTCGTCCTTTTCTTTCTTTCTTCGATATCCATTTCTATCGTTTGCCTGCGGCATTAACCCTTTCCTCCTTCCCGGCTTGTGCAAAGAGAGAAGAAAGGAAGATGAATCAGAAAACCAGCCAATATCCGGGTACGCAATCGCCTTTGGCAACAAGAACCTGGCGAAAAATATTTGGCGTGTAGATGGCAACAGTGTTAACTTCCATTTTTTGTTGTACTTATATTATCTGTCTGTCTGGCCGTCTGTCTGTCTGTTTGTCTGTCTCTCTCTCTCTCTCCCTTCCCCTCTCTCTCTCGTCCCTCTCAATTTGCTTCACTCATCACCACCACCCTTTCTCTCACTCTCACCCCCATCCCTCCCCTCAGTCGTCCTCTCCATCCTGTAGCCATATCCTTGAGATAAGATAGCACATCCGCAAACATCGGCCGGGTTGTTACGTCTAATATCCTGAGGTTGTACGAGGCTGGGGGCGGGGTCGTGGAGAGGAAGGATAGCGTTGGAGGATGTTACGATATATATATATATATATATATATATATATATATATATATATATATATATATATATAATATATATATGTATATATGTATATACATATATATATATATATATATATATATATATATATATATATATATATAATATATATATATATATATATATATATATATATATATATATATATATATATATATATATATATATATATATATATATATATATATATATATAATGATAATGATAATAATAATAGTCATGATAGGGATAATAAGGATAATGGTATTAATAGTAATATGAATAATGATGATAAAAATAATAATAATAACAATAATGGCAGTAATAATAATGATTTTGAAAGAATTAACGATAGCAATGATAATAATGATAACAAAATTATTATCAATTATAGTAATAATAATAATAACTATACCAATGATAATGACAAAATATGATGATAATAGTGATAAAAAAGAACAATAATAGTATTAAGTATAACGATGATATTCATTATCATCATCAAGGGGCTAACGCCACGAGCGCGCATGGCCACATCCACCCTTCGCTTCCGGTGAATCTTGGTCCAGATCTCTAGGTCTAAGAGCTTCGCTTCATTCCTTCTTCAAGAACCGCAACCAATGACTCCAGAGACTCAGATAGGATAGCAACATCATCGGCAAAGTCAAGATCTGAGACCTTGATATTGCCCAGTGTTGCTCCACACTGACTTTTGGATAGTAGTCGAAAAAATGTTGGTGCAAGTAACACCTGAATTAACAGCACTTTACAGCACTTTCTTTATCGGTAAATAGGCTTCCTATTAGGCCAATAATCCGTGTCGGAATTATCCTAAACCTCAGAATCTCACAAACGCCTTCTTGAGGTCGATGCAGGCTGCAAGTAACCCACAACCGAACTCACTACGTCGTTCCACAATTACTCGAAGCGCTAGGATACGGTCTGTTGTGGACTTGCCAGGAGTGAATCAAGACTGCTCCGGTCTCTGGTGCCTTAGTAGTTATCGCAGATCTGTCTCAGAAAAATGTGGGCGAGAACCTTGCCAGACAGCTGTGTAATGCCACGGTAGTTGCTACAGTCCCATCGATCCCCTTTCCCCTTCCAGAGAGGGATGACCACACCCCTCAACAGGTCAAGGGAAATAAAACCAGACTGCCAGATGGCAGACAAGACTGTATGAAAGCCCCCTGCCATAAGTTCAACCCCAGCCTCTAGCAGTTCAGCAGGGATATCACGTATGCCTGTGGCTTTCCGACTCTTCAGCTTAGAAATCACCGTCCTAACATCAGTTTGGGTAGGAGGTTCCTCGCTTATGGGTGGGTCCTGTACAGGTATTGTGATGCCACTTGCATCCAAACTAATTGTTGGAGGGTCTACCTGGTACAGCCCTTCTCGCAGTCATCTCTCGTGGAGGGCTTAGAGTTTACCAAGAAATGGCTTTCAGCCTCCTCAGCAAGATTCCTGATGAATTGTTCCTTGTCCCTTCTCAGTAGTGTCCGAGCCCTATGCACCAAAGAGCGACGCAAGTCCTGATTGCCATTTAGCCAAGCCATGCGCCACACGTCAATGGCCTCCACTGTCTCTAAGGAGACGAAATTCTGCCTTCCCTCGGGCATACACCAATGGACTCCCACACAGCAACTGGATCAATTAGGTTTTTAAGTTCTCTGAATCAATCAGAGACTGCCGTGGAGAACCTTCGCGCACACTCCTCCTCCCTCAGTTTGTCCAAGTGAAACACCCTAGAGTGGCTAGTGGAGGGACGTTTTGAAGTGAATACGTAGGGTAGCCACTAGTAGCTTATGGTCAGTGCCCTAGAGTGGCTAGTGGAGGGACGTTTTGAAGTGAATACGTAGGGTAGCCACTAGCAGCTTATGGTCAGAACTTGGCACTCCAGTAAACCTTGCAATTCTGAAGAATGTGGTCGATCTCCTTAGCCACAATACCTGTATTGGTACGATGCTGGTTGGAACGCTGATAACAGAAATCCTCAGTCTCTGGGACCTAGCGATGTCCTGGAGAAGGAGGCTGTTCTCGCTGCTGGGATTAGCTCCCAAGCCATAGGGACCGACAGACATCTCGTAGCCAGCTCGATCACAACCGGATACCGCACTGAAGTCGCCCAGAACAACGTGAATGTCTCGCCAGGGGCAACTGTCTGCCACGGATGTGAGTTTGGCCTAGAACGCTTCTTTCACATCGAGCAAATATTGGTAGGAGCGTACACAGCAATAAGAGACACGAAGCCAAAACCATGCTTCAATTTCAATGTCATAATACGCTCATCAACCGGTGTTACCTCAACTACCGTGGGTAGAGCCATCTGGCTATGGCTACTCCCTGGAAGTGATGACCATCACCACGGTCCGACCAGTAATAGGTTTACCCACCCATACTGATCGTGCCGCTGCCAGGTCTTATCACCTCTGAGAGGGCAGTCACCTCTGGAGCCACCTCTTCAGTCCACTCGATAGTAGAGGTAACCGCTCGTCCTGCCGCAAGGACCGGATGTTCCAAGCGCCTACCCGGATAGCTACCCGGGTGGTCGCTCGAGGTGGACGCCACCTCTGCCACCCACGCCGACGCTACCTCAATTAAAGAGGGTCGGCAGGCTGTGGGGCCTAACGTCCGCCTGTGGGGTTCCCTTGGGGTATGCGCCACAGGCCTCATACTGGGTTGGCGCCTGTCAGCGCGCAGGAGGGACGAGTGACTCTCGTTCCCATCCTGTGCGCCAACAGTTGCCCTCCCAATGAGACCTACAGCCCGCCTCACTACTACTACTACTACTACTACTACTACTACTACTACTACTACTACTACTAGTAATAATAATGATAATAATAAGAATAATAATGATAATAATAATAATAATAATAATAATAATAATAATGATAACAACAATAATAATAATGATAATAATAATAATAATAATAATAATAATAATAATAATAATAATAATATAATAATAATAATAATAATAATAATAATATTATTATTATTATTGTTATTATTATAATTATTATTATTATTATTATTATTATTATTGTTATTATTATTATTATTATTATTATTATTATTATTATTATTATTATTATTATTATTATTGTTATTAATATTATTTTTAATATTAATAATGATAACAATAATACTAATAATAATAGTAATACTACTACTACTAATAATAGTAATACTACTACTACTACTAATAATAACAATAATAACAATAATGATAATAATGATAATAACAATAATGATAATAATAATAATAAAAAAATAATGATAATAATAATAATGATAATAATAATGATAATGATAATAATAATAATAATAATAATAATAATAATAATGTTAATAATAATAATAAAAATAATAATAATAATAATAATAATGATAATGATAAT
>NC_051402.1:20124841-20127341 GCF_015228065.2 Penaeus monodon
AGCGCTATTTTATTTTTTGTTGTATGTTTGGTAGTCTCTAATACCGCGTTTGCTTTTATCCCCTAGTGTTCATTTTATTTGTAAGACTCTGAAAAAATCTTCTAAGATTACATTTTTTATTATAGCACCTTTTCCGCTGGTTTTTTTTGCATAGATTTGATTTTTCCAAATTTCCCAATTCCTTTAGCTGTTTTCATGCTGATATATATATATATATAAATATTTTAAATTTTATATATAAAATATATATAATAATAATAAAAGAAGATAGATGAAGATAGTAGATAGATAGATAGTAGATAGTAGATAGTAGATAGATGATAGATAGATAGATAGATTTTTTTTATAGATAGATAGATAGAAAATAATATAAAATTTTTATAATATAATAATATATAATTTTGTATATATAATATAATATAAATAAATAAAAAATTATATATAATTTTACACACACACCACCAACACAACACACACCACACACACCAACCCCCAATTGACGTGCAAGTGATAGATAAGTTAAAAAAGAGATATAGATGAATAGATAGGTAGATGAACAGAGAGAGATAGGAATAGAAATATCAATAGCTATATAGACAATTAGATCAGATAGATAGTTGTCTAGCTGAATGAAAAAAAATTTAGAGATCGGGGAAACGTAGATAGACAGATGATGATAAGGAATGATTTTAATAGATGGAAAACCAAAAAAAAAGCCGGTAATGATAATCGGAGAAATATTTACCAGGAAACGATCATAAAATCCACAGTGATTTATACCATTAAGCAGATGATTTATTGCAATCCTTATCATTTGAAAAAAAAATACTTTATCTTAAGTAGAAAATCTGTTGCTTAATACTTTAGAACGTTATCTTGTTTTAGATTGCTATTTATATAAGTATAAATAGGTTTTGAGGACTGGAAAAAAATTCACACACACACACACACAACACACACACACACACACACACACACACACACACACACACACACACACACACACACACACACACACACACACACACACACACACACACACACACACACACACACACACACACACACACACACACACACACACACACACACACACACACACACACACACAACACACACACACACACACAAACACACACACTCACATATACACAAACACACACACACACACTCACACACACACTCACATATACACAAACACACTCCCCTTGTACATCTCCACACATATTATACACACCTGAAAACATACAAGTACGTGCGCGGTCGTAAGCCTCGAAAACATGAATGTAGACGTCAAATACGAGTGTACATTAGCCCCCTCCTCCCTCCTCCCCCTCCTTCCTACCCTCCCCTTCCCTCCTTCGCTCCCACCATCACAAAAAAGAAAGAAAAAAAAAGAAGAAGAAAAATACTCAGAAGGGACAATGAATAAACTGCTTATTATTCAGACCACGTAGCCGTCAAGGGTGTGTCACAATTAAAGAAATGCAGTTGAACATGCAACTTGCTGCTGGGGCATGGCATTGATCCAGGCGAGGGAGGGGACGGAGGAGGAGGTGAAGGAGGAGGAGGAGGAAGAGGATGAGGAGAAGGAGCAGAAGGAGGAGGAGGAGGAGGAGGAGGAAGGTGGGGGAGGAGGAGGGGAAGGAGGAGGGAATGATGATGATAATGAGGAAGAGGAGGAGGAGGAAAAGGAAGAGAGGAATGGGAAGGAGAGAAGAGGATGAGGGTGTGGAGAGAGGGGAGGGGAGTGGTAGAGCGAAAGGGGGATGGTCAGGAGAGAGGAGGAAAGGGAGTGGGAGAGAGATGAGAGGAGTCGGGGGGCAGTGAGAAGGGGGAACATATGAGAGAGAGAGAGAGAGAGAGAGGAGAGAGAGAGAAGAGAGTTGTGAGAGAGGAGAGAGAGAGAGGAGAGAGAGATCAGAGAGGATGAGAGCGAGACGAGAGAGGAAAGAGGAGAGGAGACGAGAGGAGAGATGAGAGGAGGAGAGAGATGACGAGAGAGAGAGAGAGAGAGAGAGAGAGAGAGAGAGAGAGAGGGGGAGATAGGACGGATGAGGAGAGAGAGAGAAGATCGACGAGAGAGAGGTGAGAGAGAGAGAGGAGAGATGAGGAGAGGAGAGACGAGAGAAGAGAGAGAAGGAGGATGAGAGAGAGAGAAATAGATAGATAGATAGATAAATAGATAGGATAGATAGATCGATAGATAGATAGAGAGAGAGAGAGAGAGAGAAAGAGAGAGAGAAAGGTAGATATAGTACAGAGTTAGGGAAAGTTAGTTTTAGGTAAGAGGGGCAGACGACTTTAGAGGGTTTAAGAGGGAAGACAGAGAACAGAGAAATAAGAACGAAGAGATAGTAGAGACAAGAGGATGAGAGGGGGAGAGTAAGGGGATAGAGGAAGATGAAAGGGAGAAGGGAGAAGGGACAAACAACAGAGAGGAGAAGGGAGGGAGAAAGGAGGGTATAGATCTAGGTAAGGGGCGTGGGGGGAGGGGGGA
>NC_051402.1:20152341-20153859 GCF_015228065.2 Penaeus monodon
ACAACAAAAGACTGAATTGAAGGCGACGTATGTGACCTATATTTTATGGGCTCAGTATTTGGAGCCTTTTCCTCAAAGGGTCTGAATCTATTTTAGGGTTCAAGTGTTTCCCTCGTATCTTGTATAAGTACATGCACATATACATGTATAAGTGAATATCTAATGACGGTATTACGCCACAGACTAAATGCAACAGATGACTTTCCTCGTACTAAAAGAAAATACAAAGATAAATCCCTTTACATATATCACGAGATCATAAAAAAAGAAGTGAAATACTCACAAAAAAGGTGCAAAGCCATGTAAAAAAATGAAAGTTTATTTGAGAAACGGAAAGATGGCACGGGCCCCCTACCCCCCTTAACACCCCGTTATCTCCCCCCTCCCCCCTCCACCTTCCCATCCATCTACAGTTTGGGGATAAACTGACCCTGAATGAAAGAGAGAAAAATCTCAAAAAAACATGTATGGTAAGATTGCAGAGCGCATATAGGAGTCAGAAATACACTAAATCATTTTACGAGAGAGAGAGAGAGAGAGAGAGAGAGAGAAGAGAGAGAGAGAGAGAGAGAGAGAGAGAGAGAGAGAGAGAGAGAAGAGAGAGAGAGAGAGAGAGCTACAAACAAACAGACAGACAAATACACAACCGGCCAGGTAGTGACTAAAAAAAAAAAAAAGAGATATCGAAAGAGAGGGAGAGAGGGGGGGGAGGGAGCAAAGATGAATATGAATAAAAAATAAAATAGATAGATAGAAAGATATATAACAAGAGAGAGAGACAGTGCACTTGGCAACATTGTCGGCTTTCCAGGGGGTACAACACGGGTCCGACGCCATCCATCAAACGGGGTCTGGGGGGAGCCTCGCCTCCCCCCTCTCTCTCTCCTCTCTCTCGCTCTCTCTCGCTCTCTCTCCTCTCTCTCCTCTCTTCCTCTCTCTCCCCTCTCCTTCTCTCTCGCTCTCTTTTTTTTCTCCCTTCTCTCTCTCTCCTCTCTCCCCTTTCTCCTCTCTCGTCCTCTTCCCCTTCTCCCCTTTTCCCCCCTCTCTCTCCTCTCTCTCCTCCTCCCCTCTCTCTCTCTCTCTTCCTCTCTCGTCTCTCTCCTTCTCCCCTCTCTTCCCCCCCGTTCCCCCCTTTCTCCCTCCTCTTCTCCTCTCTCTTCTCTCTCCTCTCTCTCTCTCCTCCATCTCCTCTCTCTCTCTCTCTCTCTCTCTCTCTCTCTCTCTCTCTCTCTCTCTTCTCCTCTCTCTCTCTCTCTTCCCCTCCTCTCACCTCTCTCCTTCTCTCCTCTCTCTCTCTTTTTCTCCTCTCCTCCCCCTCTCTCTTCTCCTCTCTCTCTCTCTCTCTCGCCCTCTCTCTCCTCCCCCCTCTCTCTCTCGCTCTTTCTCTCTCTCCTCCTCTCTCTCTTCCTCTCTCTCCTCTCCCCTCTCTCCCTCTTCCCCTCCTCTCTTCTTTTCCCCTTTCTCTCTCTCTCCTCTCTCTCTCTCCCCTCTTCTCTCTCCCCTCCTCTCTCCTCTCTC
>NC_051402.1:20158959-20161459 GCF_015228065.2 Penaeus monodon
TGTCTTGCTTTTTTTTTTTTTTTTTTTTTTTTTTTTTTTTTTTTTTTTTTTTTACACACAACTCCCCCACACACACACACACACACACACACACACACACACACACACACACACACACACACACACACACACACACACACACACACACACACACACAACCCTCCCATTATGCATAACCTCCATACACGATGTCTTTCTGACACATACACACACACAGACCCCCCCCCCCCCGCCCCTCACGCACTAAACTCACAACAGACACAGTCACGCTGGTCTCTCCCCTTCAGGAGGCCTTGCAATAGACCAGAGTGCAAACGACAGGGGGCAAATGATTGCATTGCAACATAGTCTCCAACATGGGGAATTCTCGTATTTCTTCCTTGTTTGTTAGTTTCTTTCTGGTTCTCTTTTCTCTCTCTCTCTCCTATTTTTTTCTTTTTTCCCTCTCTTCCTGTTTTTATTTCATTCTCGCTCTTTATATTTCTGTCTCTATCTATCCTTCTCTCCAGTCGTCCACCTTCCATTTTTCCTTCCTCTCTTCCCTCCTTTTCTCTTTTACCGGTTCTCTCTCCTTTCCTCTTCTTTACCCTTTCTATTTTTCTTGCTTTTCCTTCCTCCCTCTCTTTTTCTTCCTATTTCTCACTCTGTATCTCTCCTTCCTTCTCTACCGTCTCTCTCTCCTCGCCTCTTCTTTCCCTTCCTCTTTCTCTTCTTTCATCACTTTTCTCCATCTCTTCCTCATCATCCTTCCCTAACCCTTTTCCTTCTTCTCTCCTCCTTCCTTCCCATCTTCCCTTTTCTCTCTTTCGCCTCCTTTCCCTTCCTTTCTTCCTCGTGCTGCGTTCACTTCTGCTCGTTCCGCTAAAATTGCCGATCTTTTAGCTGTTTTAGCTTAGTTTAGCGCCGAGTGTTGAATTACTGGCCTGCGACTTCCCCCTCTCCTGTTTATGACTAGAACTTAGCCTGGATTACAGTTGTTGCAGTTGTTGTTGCTGCCATTGCAGTATGATTGTCAGGAAAGTATAATTATTGCTAGAGTTAGCCATCTGTCCGAAAAAAGAATGCGCTTTACTGCTAAAGTTAGCACAATGCTAGTTTTGGAGTCTGGAATCTAACGCCCAATTGCAGAGTAACTTCTGTGACGTTGCATCACACTGTCATTGCTGCGGTATGTGCCGGTTACCCTTGCAACATCACGTGGTGTGTATTGCAACATAATCCTTAGAGTAGCTTCATTATCAGAAGAACGCTTGACTGTGACGTATTTGCTAAATCACGACGAGAGATGATACTCCTTCTTACAAGATATCCTTTTTTTTTTATATTATTATTATCCTAGCAGTGATATAATGCTAATGTTATAATAATGATGATGATGATGATGATAATAATAATAACAATAATACTACTACTACTATACTATAACTAATAATAATAATAATAATAATAATAATAATCATAATAATCATAATAATAATAATAATAATAATAAAATAACAATAATAATAATAATAATAATGTTAATGATGGCTATAATAATGATAATACAAACAAAATTGATAGTGATATTAATTATAATGATGATGGTGATAATAATATTGATAATAATGATGATAACCATGATAATGATGATGATGATGATAATAGTAATAATGATGAAAATAAGAGATGATGATGATGATGATGATGATAATGATGATGATGATGATGATGATGATGATGACGATGATAGCAATAATGACAATGAGAATACTAATGATGATAAAAGTAATGATAATCATAACAAAAAAATAATAACAACAATAAAAACAACAACAATAATAATAATAATAATAAATATAATAATTATAATGATAATAATGATTATGACAAAAAATATAACGGAGATAATATAAACAATAACAATAATTACGATAATATAAATGATGATAACCATAATGATAATATTAACCCTTATGTTCATTATTATCATCACCATCATTATCATGGGTGGGTGCTTCATGCTCAGGGTGATGTGAAGCGATGGTGCGGTAGTCTAGATAGTGTTAAGTGCTTGCATGCCTTCTCGCTTGCAGCTGCCACCGCTAGTTAGCCTAGTGCGAAAAAGGGAGCAGCTCTAATAATCCTCCCCTTCCAGTTCACAGCCTCTCCGTCATCGAGACTTCTGCAGCGTCTTGTGGCTACCCATGGAAACTGGGCACCCTACGGTCCCAGGCTAAACTGTGGGGGGATCTCAAAGCAGCAGGAGGCCCCAGAGGTATGGAGTCATGGCTCACCAGTGTGTGGTCACGCCCTGGCTCCATACCAATTCCTGCCTTCAGCCAGCCTAGGGCTAATGGGCTTCTCATATGAATGGATGTGCTGGGGGGAGGGATGCTGTCCTTCCCACCCAGCAAGGGAAGTGGGCTGTGGGTCCTGTTGGGAGGGCAAATGTTGTGGTGCAGGATGGAAGCGAGAGTTACCTGCGCCCTAGCAGGTGCCAACCTGACATGAGGCCTGT
>NC_051402.1:20166926-20169426 GCF_015228065.2 Penaeus monodon
TCCTTTTTTTTTCCCAGTTTTGAATCCCCTCAACGACCTTCCTCCCCTCAACGACCTTCCTCCCCTCAACGGCCTTCCTCCCCTCAACGACCTTCCTCCCCTCAACGACTCCCCCTTTAACGACCCCCCCCCCCAACCCGAAATCTTCCCGAAAACCGCCCGAGACAGCTGGCCGGCGGGTCGTCGAGGGCAGACGACTTGGGAGAACGACTGCCTAAACGGGTCTTGCTCACGGCACTGAGGACGTCGTGGCTGGCGCGTTGATTGCGTGCTTGGAAGGGTGGGTGGTAGGGTGGGGAAAGGGAAGGGGAAGGGGGAAGGTTGGGGGAGAGAAGGGGAGACAGTAGGGTGGGGAAAGGGAAGGGGAAGGGGGGGAGAAGGGTGGGGGAGAGAAGGGGAGACAGTAGGGTGGGGAAAGGGAGGGGGAAGGGGGGGAGAAGGGTGAGGGAGAGAAGGGGAGACAGTAGGGTGGGGAAAGGGAGGGGGAAGGGGAGGGGGAAAGAAGGGGGGGAGAGAGAAGGGGAGACAGTAGGGTGGGGAAAGGGAGGGGGAGGGGAGGGGGAAAGAAGGGGGGGAGAGAGAAGGGGAGACAGTAGGGTGGGGAAAGGGAGGGGGGAGGGGGGGAGAAGGGTGGGGGAGAGAAGGGGAGACAGTAGGGGGGGAAGGGAGGGGGAAGGGGAGGGGGAAAGAAGGGTAGGGTAGAAGTGAGGGTAGGGGAGGGAGTAAAGGGGATAGGTGGGGGTGGGAGGGTGGGGAGCGATGGACGAGAAAGCAAGGGAGGGGAGAAGGGTGATGGGAGAAAGGAAAGAGGCAGGGAGGAGATGGGAGGAAACGGGAAAGAAGAGACAGGAGGAAGAGGAAGAGAGATGGGAGAGGTAGGGAAGTAAGGAGAGAATGGGAGGTACTCGATCGAAAGGGGGGTGAAGGACGGGGGAGAGGAAGGAAGGAGAGAGGAGGGGATGCAGAGGGAGGAGAAAGAAGCAGAGAAGGCAGGAGAGGGTGAAGGGAAGGCTGGTGAGGAAAGGGAGGATGAGGAGAGGAGGAGGAAAGGGAGAAAGGACAGGGTGGAAGGTTGACTGAAAGGGTAATTTTTGGGAAGAAGGAGGAAGAGGAAAAGCAGAATATGAAAATTTAAGATTGATGATTCATACGTCAAGCACAGCCACGTAGACCCAAAGATTCACAAAAAGCACTTCTATACACGCCCCCCCCCACACACACAGCCTCCCTTCGAGCAAATCCCTCACAAACCCATGACCCCCTCCCCCCCCCCACGCCCCTTCCCATAACCCCGCATCCCCTACCTAACACCCATCCTCCCCACTTATTCCTTCCCCTTCTCCCCCTTCCTCCACTCATCCCCCCTCCCCCACTCTCCCTCCCTAATTTCCATCCTCCATACACCCTCCCTCCTCTCCTTCCCCCATTCCTCCCCTCCTTCCATTCCTCCCCCTCCCCCTTCCTCCCACCATCCCTCCCCTCCTTCGATTCCTCCCCCTCCCCTTCCTCCCACCATCCCTCCCCCTCCCACCATCCCTCCCCTCCTTCCATTCCTCCCCCTCCCCCCTTTCCCCCACCATCCCTCCCCCCTCACCATTCCTCCCCTCCCACCATTCCTCCCCTCCCTAACTTCCATCCTCCACAAACCATCCCTCCCCCATTCCTTCCCCCCTTCTCCCCATTCCTCCCATTGTTCCCCCTACCCCCTTCCCCCAAATCCTCCCCCCCCCCCCAACACCCGAGCGGGGGTCCATAACACGGCCACTGCTCGCTAAACTTGTTAAACTCGTTATATAAAGGCGTCTGATTCTTCCTTTTGGGAATGGATGCTCCCTTCAAGGCTCTATTTTCTTGTGAAGATATCTCGTGCGTTGGAGAGAGGGGGCGAGGGAGCGAGGGGAGAGGGAGGAGGGGTGAGGGGGCGAGGGGAGAGGGAGAAGGGGTGAGGGAAGAGGGGTGAGGGAGTAGAGGTGAGGGAAGAGGGGCGAGGGAGGAGAGGGGAGAGGGAGAAGGGGTGAGGGGGCGAGGGAGGGAGGGGTGAGGGAGGAGGGGAGAGGGATAGTGGGTGAGGGGGCGAGGGGCGAGGGGAGAGGGATAGCGGATGAGGGGAGAGGGAGAAGGGTTAGAGGGAAGAGGAGTAATAGAAAGGGCCAGATAGATAGATAGATAGATAAATAGATAGATAGATATATCGATAGATAGATAGATGGAAAGATAGATAGAGAGAGAGCGATAGAGAGAGTATGTTTGTGTGTGAAAGAGAGAGAGAGAGAGAGAGAGAGAGAGAGAGAAAGAGTATTGTGTGTATGTATGTGTATGAGAGAGAGAGAGCATATGTGTGTATATGTACTTGTGTGAAAGAGGGAGATAGAGAGAGGGCTAGAGAGAGAAAGAGAGAGAGAGAGAGAGGAGATGAGAGAGGAGGAGGGAGACGAGAGAGAGAGAGAGAGAGAGAGAGAGAGAGAGAGAGAGAGAGAGAGAGAGAGAAAGGGAGAAAGAG
>NC_051402.1:20189426-20194426 GCF_015228065.2 Penaeus monodon
TATATATCTGTTTTGTTTTGCAAGTCATTCTTTGCATGTCCTTATCTGCTCGTCTCTCTCTCT
Organism: Penaeus monodon; assembly: GCF_015228065.2. Lineage (NCBI taxonomy): Eukaryota > Metazoa > Arthropoda > Malacostraca > Decapoda > Penaeidae > Penaeus > Penaeus monodon. Next base: position 20,189,490 of record NC_051402.1, read on the forward strand.
CTCTCTCTCTCTCTCTCTCTCTCTCTCTCTCTCTCTCTCTCTCTCTCTCTCTTCTATCTTCTTCTTCTTCTTCTTCTTCTTCTTCTTCTTCTTCTTCTTCTTCTTCTTCTTCTTTCTGTGTTTGTCTACCTGTCTCTCTATCTCTCAATTTTCTTTCTTTCTCTTTCTCTCTCTCTCTTTCTTCCGTCTCTCAGTCCAGTGTTTCCCTTTCTCATACCTTCCACTCCTTTTGCAATCTTCTCATTCCTCATCTCTCTTCTTCCATCTCCTCTTCCCCAATCCTTCCTCTACCCTTCATGTCCGCGTTCGCAATTCCAAAAGACTCGTTGGGTCGAGTTTTCAATACATATGTACCCTACGATAAATCTTACTGACAGCTGTCCTCCTTTCGCTGGTTCGTTTTTTTTTTTTTTATAGTATAACAACTTCACTTCCTCTTTTTTTTTTTTAGGAAATAAATCAAAAACATTTTTATATGGCTTCCATATTTCTTCCTGGTATATTCATCATGCTGTAAGTAGCTATAAAATATTGACGTTATTATCATCGTTAAAAAAAAAGAAAGAAAGAAAAAAAAGGAAAAATAAAATAACGAAATAAAATAACGAAATAAAATGTACATCTTATATAGCGACGGTCATTTAAAGAGATTTCTCTCGAGAGATGCCGTCACTTTTCTTGCTTTCTACGCTAAATTTTCTTGTTAATTACATGTATGCATGCATAATATGTATATTGTATACGCATATTATGTACATATGCAAGTATGTGTTTGTTTGTTTGTTTGTGTTTGTATATACTTTTATGTGCGCGTGTGTGTGTATGCTTGATATATCCATCGTATTGTTTTTAAGGACAGATCAGTCTCTTCCTCCTACTCTCATCCTTATTCTTCTCTCTATTCCTTTTATTCTCCATCTCATTTTATATTTATTAGTCTATCTGTCTGGGTGGATACACCTGGGAATAAGTAAATAAAACACAGAAGGGAAGAGCAAGAAAATACATGAATAAGCAATATATTAGTGTATTTCCTGGTTCTTCCTTTCGTTGCTTTATTTACAACTTGTTCAACATGAATCCGACACGTGGATTCGAGTGCATTTAACTTTTTAACAACCTCTAGCTCTCTTTATCTACCGTTTTATGTTCATGTGCTTGTGCTTCTCTCTCTCTCTCTCTCTCTCTCTCTCTCTCTCTCTCTCTCTCTCTCTCTCTCTCTCTCTCTCTCTCTCTCCAATACTCCCTTTCTCTTCTTTCATCTCTCCCTCATTCTCAGGACCAAAGCTCAGATAGATTTACATAGAACGCTTGAATAATTTAATTGTAGAAAACATTCACTGTAAACACTCATTCGCTCATTCCTTCGAAAAAAAGGAAAGAAAGAAAGAAAGAAAGAAAGAAAAAACAAGCAGGGATCTGCTCGCAAACAAGAAAAATAATTATGTTTGTTCTGGCGTGGAAAGTCGAAACACAGAATTCCAAAATGGTGTTTTCTTGCCAAATTGGTTCTTAGGGACACGTCAGAAAGAGGTGAAAATCGCACACATGGATTGCACGAAACGTCTTTACTTATAAGCAAGGTTAGACTATGAATTTCCCAGCAACTCCGCACTTTTCTTCAGCATGGCGAGGCAAACCGCATCAAATATTATGCTCAAAATGAAAGGCATCAAGTCAACACCGATTTCCAGCTGATCTCGCGGATTCCAGCGGGAATGTTTAACAGAGAGCATTATGCCTCTGTATTTCAGGACGAGTTATGCTGCCAAATATTTACTCATATACATTTCTGTATGTTTTGAGGTTTGCGAACAGTAGAACATATGCTGAATGCTATAAAGTGGATGTTGCAAGTTTGTGGGGGGACTGATAAGATAATATAAAAACCTTTGATATTAGCATTTGTTATTATTATATACATGCGGCCTGGGATCTTTTTCTCCATGTAGACCACAACAACTTGGGCCTAAGTAATGTAGATATGTTTGAAGATATGGATAAATCTAGTTATACTGTAGTTCATTTGGAAAATATAGGGTAAGTCTGGCGAAGAGAAATATGAAAGATGTTTTACTCAGTCATATTAAAAAAAAAGTATTGTCCAAGTGAACCTTTGCTATTGGCAAGCTTTCCCGGATAACAGCTTGAATAAAGAACTTGTTTTGTTTAATAGATGACGAAATGCATTGAACGTGCTTCTCAAAAATTCAACGAAAAGGCTAATGAGCTTTGGAAGCTTACCATTTTGTAGCCGACCGTCAAACATGAATAAAACGGGATGAAGAGGAAAAGAAGGTGCGTGATCTACTAATAATAGCAGTCGCTTATAAAGTCTTTGAAAGAATCAGCGTAATAATGTGATGGTGGTTACATTTTAGGTCGAAGAGAGTGATTTTGCTCTTCTCCAACGTCGAGGGCAGCCTTAAAGAACATCGTAAAGAACCCATCCAGGTCAGTGCAATCATATGAACCTAAATCAAGCACATATCCTCGAAACTCAACAGATTTAAGTGTAGCTGATTGTAATAAAATCTGTGTGAAGCGTGTTAGGGACAAAGGAAGATTCTGATGACATTAGTTATTCTTACGAACCTTAGCAAGTATACTTTACATGTACGTTCAGCTACTGCAAAGCCTCCAACATGACGAAGAGGGCGCATAGGAAACTTTAACCCAAGATGCTTTCAAGGGAGACCGCCACAGACGCGTGCTATAATCAGCCTCTGCAGTATCATAAAGTATTCGAGAAGCTGCTTGGACTTTGTCATGTATAGTCTTAAACAAAGCTCATATTCTTTTTATTTTTTTATTTTTTTATTTTGTATGGCAGTTGTGTAAAATAAATGTGCATTGCTAAATAATTGTTATAGTTAATTTGAAATAAGAGTAACTAGTGATAAAATTGCTTATTTTTCTCTCTATCCTTTTATTTCATTGCCCTTTATTCACGATTATATCTTATTCCTTTAATATGTTTCCTAAGCTCGTAAAGAGTAAAGGAGGAGGAGGTAGTAGGAAAAGAAGATAAAAAGATATGACGGAAACTCGAATAACGAAAGAAAACACGCAAAAACTAAGGTTAAGTTAAGTCCTCTATTTACCACGTTGGCTAACTGCACAGGCGTGGGCAAGCTGTGGTACATTTGATGCATGGTCATAGCATTATACAATGGTATTACATTTGAATTTTAGGCTATAACTTTATTATGATAAGTACTATATAAATTAAAGGAGAGGAATAATTACACAGTCGTTTATATTCTCATCTGCCACGCCGGCGTACAGCTTGCGCATGGAAAGACATTGCTACATTTGATATGCAGTCATGTGATACTACATTCCAAATTTGGGATACAACATAAGTATATCTTTTAAGATATCAGATGATATGAAATAGTTACATAGTTCTCCGTACCTCATGCTAGGTGGTCTGAAAGGCTGTAACATATGGCACTCTGAAATATAATGTACAAGTGTTCGCTTATATACTTCATTACACAGTTTACACGTAGTTTCTTCGACATTACAAACTGCACTGACAATCTGTATCCAAGCCTGTTTCTTGCGGCCACAATATCACGCTGTCTTGTTCTTGTTTTATATAAACCATAGAATCTTGCCTAAACCGGCCATAGTGCTTTATGCTATAGCTTTCAGGGCGTTGCGAATTAATCAACTCAGTCAAGTCCTCTTTGAAGGAAGCTTTAATGCTGTATAAAATCCTAGATAGAGGTATCCCAAGATCTATATTCACACTTTGCTTATTACATGCTGACTTTGCTAGGCGAAATTCGGTGGCCATGAGTATTCCTGCCAGCTCAGTTTGCTTAGTGCTAGCCCAGTCGTGAACCCTCCTACAATCCTGGTGCCGCAAAATATTGTTTTTATAAAAGCGCACCCTGATCTGCTCCCAGACTGCAAGGACCCGACAGTGTAGCATTCATATGGAGTTTCAAGATGCTCATTTATAATTGCAAGTGCATGCTACTAAAGTATAGCAGGTGGGACACTGTGTTTTTTGGGGGGCAGTCGTATAATATACACTTAGGTCCGACATTTTCCACGGTGGTACAGAACGTCCATGTAGTCTTAGTTATGGGTATGTTCAGCTGAGATAAGTGTTTCCATGTTACTTGTATCCATGGATTTGAGTATGAATCGGTGTTGTCATGCAAAGTTATCTCCTCTATTCTGTGTTTTAGTTGCCCACGGAACTCTGTACAATAGAGGGGTTCTCTAATTGATTTGACACCAAATGTGGCATTTATGTATAATATGCTTTCGTAAACAGAAGGAAAATTAAGTTCTTTTCTCATATTCACGATCCTTGTTCTAGGGGCACCAAGAATGATCTTCATGGCTTCATTTTAAACATTTTCTAAACTAACCGACTCTGATTCCTTGAACAATACCAGGTGCAATGCATGACGAAGGAAAACCGAAAATTGGATTCCACATCCGTAGAGTCAACCCCAGCCTTACTTAACAACCCGGAAAATGCATTGTGTCAAAATTTCTTTGCAAGAATAATAGCGAGATGAGAGGAAAGTAGACTGGTGAAAAAAAAATCGATATTCTGTTTCACGCCGGTTTTCTCTTCAAAAGCAAGAAGTTCTGTTAAATATCTTGTGGTGAAACGAGAGATGCAGACAGGGTGTGATGTGTAATGAGTCATAGGTTCAGTATAGTAGATTCACAGACGCGTTCTCTCTCTCTCTCTCTCTCTCTCTCTCTCTCTCTCTCTCTCTCTCTCTCTCTCTCTCTCTCTCTCTTTATCCCTCTCTCTCTCTCTCTCTCCCCTCTTCTGCTCTCTCCTCTCTCTCTCTTCTCTCTCTCCTCTCTCTCTCTCTCTCTTCTCCCTCCCTCTCTCTCTCCCTCTTCTTTCTCTCTCTCTCTCTCTCTTCTTTCATCTCTCTCTCTCTCTCTTCATCTCT
>NC_051402.1:20201926-20206926 GCF_015228065.2 Penaeus monodon
CAACCTTAGATGGGAATGCTGGAAACAGTATTTAATAATAAATAATAAGAGAATATCATGCATATAAACCCAATGACCAATTAGATAATATCTACTGATAACAGAAACTGATCAAACCGTCTTCACTTGCAAATCATCACACCAACAAATATACGAGTTCCCCTAGAAAGAGTTACTTAATTTCCAACACTCAGATTTAATATATTATTTTATGCAAAAACTAAGATTAGTATTGCATCTTCAACAATAACTTGAAGCTGGTCACTAACAGCATGATTTTAGCCCGATATATGAATATGAATGAATTAATAATTCTGTATTGCAAAAATGTCAAAATTTTGAAAATCCCTGTGATTTTTTTTTTTTGTTAATATCTTTATTTTGTGATAAGAAGTATCTAATGAATAGGCTCGGTGGGGGGAGGGGGGGGGGTGAACACGATAAATTCCCTTGGCTTGTGGCTTATTAGTAACATCCACAGCAAACCTCATTCGAGTAAATGTAATCCAGAATAGATACACGTTTATTAATGATATATTAGTACTGGTTGAATAGATATGCTAAACTGTGGCTCATATTTTTAGATGTATTCACGAACCCTAACGTCTTGTGTGTGTGTGTGTGTGTGTACACATTTATTTTATATATATATATATATATATATATATATATATATAATTATATATATATAATCATATATATTTATATATAGATAATAATATAAATCACCACACACACCCCACACACACACACACAACAACACACACACCACACAACACACACACAGACACACCCCACAAAACCCCACACACACACCACACACACACACCACAACAAACACACAAAACCCCACACCCACACACACACAACCACCCCACGACAACACCACCCACACCACCACACACACACACACCCACACCACACACAAACACACACACTACATATATATATATATATTATATATATATATTATATATATATATATAGATATATATTTAAATATATATTATATTTTATATAAAATATATATTATATATATATATTTTATATTATATAAAATAGTATGTATGTGTGGTGTAAGTATAAAACTAATCATTGCGAATCATTGCGATTATAAAGTTCACATCCTCCCTGGAAACGAAAGCATCAAAATTAATTACGTTTCAGGAAATGAAATTCTTCACTCCGCGAATATCCATTAACTGTTGCTCAGTTATTCGCCTGATTTCTTTCTATTATATATCTGGATATAGAGACAGATAGATAAAGTGATAGATAGATAGATAGGTATAGATAAATAGATAGATGGATAGATATAGGTAGATAAATTAATAGACATAAAGACAGATAGGAATAAGATGACTGTAAACGAAAATTCTATTTCCATTATCAAATATAGGGAGAGGAGAGAGAGAGAGAGAGAGAGAGAGAGGAGAGAGAGAGAGAGAGAGAGAGAGAGAGAAAAGAGAGAGAGAGAGAGAGAGAGAGAGAGGGAAAGAGAGAGAGAGAGAGAGAGAGGAGAGGAGAGAGGGGAGAGAAAGGAGAGAGAGAGAGAGGAGAGAGAGAGAGAGAGGGGAAAAGGAGAGAGAAAGAGAAGGAAAAGAGAGAAGAGAGGAGAAGAGAAAAAAGGAAAAGAGAAGAAAGAGAGAGAAAGAGAAAAGAAGAGAAAGAGGAGAGGAGAGAGAGAGAAAGAGGAGAGAGAGAGAGAAGAAGAGGAGAGAGAGAGGAGAAGGAGAGAGAGGAGAGAGGGGAGAGAAGAGAGAGAGAAAAGAGAGAGAGGGGAGAGGAGAGAGAAAAAGAAGAAAGGAGAGAGAGCGAGAGAAAAGGGGAGAGAGAGAAAAAGAGAGAGAGAGGAAAGAGAGAGAGAGAGGAAAAGAGAGAAAGAAAGAAAAGAGAGAAAGAGAGGAGAGAGAGAGAGAGAGAGAGAGAGAGAGAGAGAGAGAGAGAGGAGACTGCAATATGAGACCATCCTTCAAAATCTATTTTCATTATGAAAGACAATGATGGATATCTACCCCCCCCCACACACACATAACCTGCTATGACCCCCTCCCCCTCCCCCCCCTTGCTCGGACGTCTACGAAAATATAAGATATTTTTCTCTCTTGTTAACTCTCTCTCTCTCTCTCTCTCTCTCTCTCTCTCTCTCTCTCTCTCTCTCTCTCTCTCTCTTTTTATCTATCTATTCATAGTTTGTGAGAAATATTTTAGAGATTCCGATACGGAAGTGAGAAACAGGTTAGAGAAAAGTAGATAGATAAATATGATAGCAATATAAGTAGACAGATAGACGTGGGTGGATAGATGTAGGATAGATATGTGGATAGATAAAGAGATGAATAGATAAACCAACAATTTAGATAGATAGATAGATAAATAGACAGGTTCAAGAATTATAGATGCACAGATTACATGTAGATTTCTAGATCAGAGAAACATAAACAACGGACTTATTATATATTTGTCCCCAAAAAGACTGAAAACAAACAGAAAAACAACAACAATAAAATCAATTAAAGTCTAACATACCGGGAAACTCATACCTGACTGTTATTAAATTTTCCATCTGCTTGCCGTGTGTGTTTATGTGTGTTTGTGTGTGTTTATGTGTGTGTGTATGTGTGTGTTTATGTGTGTGTGTGTGTGTGTGTGTTTATGTGTGCGTTTATGTGTGTGTTTATGTGTGTGTGTGTGTGTTGTGTGTGTGTGTGTGTGTGTGTGTGTGTGTTTGTGCATGTGTGTGTATGTGTGTGTTATGTGTGTGTGTATGTGTGTGTGTGTTTATATGTGTGTGTGCGTGTGTGTGTCTGTATTTATATGTGTGTGTGTTTATGTGTGTGTGTGTATGTGTGTGTGTATGTGTGTGTGTATGCGTGTGTAACAGACGAACAGAACAGTAGGAAATTAAACAGAAATAATAATGCTTATGGATTGAGCTAAAAGTAGATGGACAAATAGATAATCAGAATGACATTATGAGAAGCAGATAGACAAAACTGATAGATGGACAGGTCGATGAATGAGTAGCCAGGGGAACACACGCAGTAAAGATAGATCTTTTGGAATTAATGTATATTTTGCGTCGTGACATAATTTAGATAAATACATTTTTTTTTTCAGTTATCCCTTTATATACCTAAAACGTGAGCTTGAAGATATTTTCATTCTTTTTTTCTAATTTTTTATTTGGGTTTTCATAGTCGGTTTTCTTCTGTTTATCTCTATTTTCTTATTCTCTTTTTTACGTTGGTCATTTTTTTTTATACCTTTTCTTTTCTAACTTTCATCCCCTTTTTCTTGTACTTTTGTTCGTGTCATCAATTTTTTTTTCTCTTCCTCCCTTCTCCACTTAATATTCATTATTTTTTCCCCTCTTTTCACCCACCCCCTTTTTTTCTTCTTCTTCTTCTCTTCGTATTCCTTCGTCTTGGTCCTTCCTCTCTCTCCATCTACCTTTTTTATACGTAACCTTCTTTCCACTCTTTCTTTCCCTCACATTCCCCCTTCCTTTTCCTTCTTTGTTTTACACCACCTCATCCCTCTCCACCCCTCCCCCTCCCTCTCCCCCACCCCATTCCATTCGTTTCTTCTTCCTTGCCTCCCCCAACTCCCCCACCCCATCTCCATACTTCTTTCTCCATCTAACCCAACCCCTCCCTACTCTTTCCCCAACACCATCCCCCTCCACCTCCCTCTTCATTCCCCTCCTCCTCCCCTCCCATTTCTAAATATTTCTCCCTTTGTCCTACTCCCCTAAATCTTTCTCCCCTGGTCCCCCTCCCCCCTAAATCTTTCTCCCCAGGTCCCCCTCCCCCTAAATCTTTCTCCCCAGGTCCCCCTCCCCCTAAATCCTTCTCCCCAGGTCCCCCTCCCCCCTAAATCTTTCTCCCCAGGTCCCCCTCCCCCCTAAATCCTTCTCCCCAGGTCCCCCTCCCCCTAAATCTTTCTCCCCTGGTCCCCCTCCCCCCTAAATCTTTCTCCCCAGGTCCCCCTCCCCCTAAATCCTTCTCCCCAGGTCCCCCTCCCCCTAAATCCTTCTCCCCAGGTCCCCCTCCCCCTAAATCTTTCTCCCCAGCTCCCCCTCCCCCTAAATCTTTCTCCCCAGGTCCCCCCCCCCCCCCAATCGTCTCCATCTCAACCACTGCAGCATCCTGTCGAGCCATAAGTTAAATCTCTGCTGACTGATGCATCGCCAGCTGTCTCAACCTCGACAGTCTTATTGGTTCATTTTTATATCTATATGTCTGTCCTCTGATGCGAGAAGGAAGAGGGGAGGGGGAGGAGGGGAGGGGGAGGAAAGAGGGGAGGAAGGAGGGGAGGGGGAGGAGGGGAGGGAAGGAAGGAGGGGAGAGGGAGGAGGGGAGGGGAAGGAAGGAGGGAAGGAAGGAGGGGAGGGGAAAAGAAGGAGGGGAAGAAGGAGGGGAGGGAGAGGAGGGTAGGGGGAGAGTAGGGGGAGGAGGGGAGGGGGAGAAGGGGAAGGGAAGGAAGGAGGTGAGAAGGGGAAGGGGAGGAAGGGAGAAAGGTCGGGGGAAATGAAAAACAGGGTGAGGGGGATAGGGTAACAGGACAGAAAGGAAGGGAGAGGAGGAGAGTAAGAAGGAAGGTTGTGGATGAAAAAGAGGAGGGAGAGGATGGAGATAAAGGAGGAGGATTGAAGGATAGAGAGGGGTTTAGGAAAAGGGGGAAGAGGAAGAAGGAAACTGAGAGATGGAGAGGATGGGAGAGGATGAAGGAAAAAGGAAGGAAAAGAAGGAAATGAAGGAAGAGGAAGAGGAGAGAGGGAGGAGGAAGAGCAAGGGGAGAGCGAGGAAGGAAGAAAAATGAGGGAGAGGAGAGATCGAAAAGTAACAGGAAGAAGGAAAAGTAAGGGAGATGAGAGAGGAGATAAGAAAAGTGAGAAAGAGAGGAACCAGAAGGAAAGAAATGATAAGGGAAGACGAAGGGGAATAGGGAAAGAAACGGAAAAGAAGATAAAAAACAAAAAATATAACACACGAGAG
>NC_051402.1:20221926-20224426 GCF_015228065.2 Penaeus monodon
GGGTAGCCTAAGCATGTTCCAATTCCCATTTCCGTTTCTCTCATATGATAGGAGGGGGGGAGGGGGAGGGGTTGAGGGAGGGGGAGGTAGAGGGAGGGGATGAGGGGGGGAGAGGGAGGGGATGAAGAGGTGGGGGGAAGAGGGGAGGGTAAAGGTAGGGGAATAGGAGGTGGGAAAGAGAGATGAGAGGAGAGGGAGGGGGAGGGTGTAGGAATAAGGGTAAAAGGGAGAGGGGGCGGAGCAAGAAAGCAAAGGGGGGGGGTGGGTGAAGAGGAAGCAGGAATGTATTTAATGTATGTCGAGTGAAGCGAATATGGGAGGGGGGAGGGGGAGGGGGAGGAGTAAAGGGAGGAAGAGGATGAAAGGAGGAGCAGAAGAAGAAAGGTATGATGAAATGGCAGAAGTGGTATAGGATTTCCACGAGTGAACAGACAAGGAAAAATATGATTATGTAATGTCAGTCCGTCGTTAATTATGAAAATGTAATATATATATATATATATATATATATATATATATATATATATATATATATATATATATATATATATATATTTGTGTGTGTGTGTGTGTGTGTGTGTGTGTGTGTGTGTGTGTGTGTGTGTGTGTGTATTCAATTCCAAACTAAAAGCTCTGAGTTTAAGAAAAGAATCTCTTATTAAAGTGTATGATTCAGGGTTATATGAAAATATAAGATATAAAATGTAATAGAAATAATAATGAAAATATAGATATATGAATGGCAATAAATGATAAAATGATACTATGATAATGATATGATATAATAATAAATAATAATAATAATGATAATATAATAATAATAATAATATAAAATAATCAATAAATAATAATACAACATAATAATAATAATAATGTATAATAATAATAATAATAATATAATAATAATAATAAATAATCATATAATAATATAGTAGTAATAATAATAATAATAATAGTAACAACAACAGGAATAATAATCATGATGATAATAAAGCTAATAATGATAATAATGATATTAGTAATATAACAATAACAATAACAGTAACAGTAACAATAACAATAACAAAACAATAACAATAATAAATCAATAATAGTAATAATGATAATGATGCTAATAATGATATAATAGTTTCAACAATAATAATAATCAGTAATCAGTAATGATAACAACAATAATATCAACAATAATAATAATGTTACATTAGGAATAATGATGATGATAATTATAATAATGATAATAATAATAGTAATGATAACAACAGAGTAAGTAACAATATTGATAATAATAATGATGATGAAAGTAGTAATAACTATGATAATGTGGATATTGAAAACAATAATAATGGCAATGATAATGATTATGATGATAATGATGATGATGATGCTGATGGTGATGATGATGATGATGATGATGATGATGATGATGACGGTGATTATGATGACGGGATTATGATGACGATTATGCTAATGATGATGTTAATTATGGCAGTGTCAGTAAAATGGATAATGGTAATAACTAACGGTAATAATATGAGCATCTTCATTATCTTTTTTTTCTATTTTTACGTTTCATTTATCATGTTTTCGTGATGTATACAGGGATCTAATGAAAATATATATATATTTTGGGAAGGAAGCGACTATGATTGAAAAGAAGTTACATGGCTTCGTATTATCGTGCAAAAAATGAAATTGCAGAGAGCCAGAGGAAGAGAGAGAGAGAGAGGGAGAGAGAGAGAGAGAGAGAGAGAGAGAGAGAGAGAGAGAGAGAGAGAGAGAGAGAGAGAGAGAGAGAGAGAGAGAGAGAGAGAGAGAGAGCGAGAGATACAGACAGAGACAGACATAGAAACAAATATAGAAAGAAAGCGATAGAGGAGTAGAAGGAAAACAAAAAACGCATTAAACAGAGAGAAAGAGAAAACAGGCAACGCCACCTCAGGAACACATCCCCTCCCCGCCAATCAATTTAATTTCAAGGGGAAATGGAAACAGAGAAAGGGGGACAGGGAACAGGTAATAATAATAAGAACAACACGAGCGGCCAAACGCAAAGGATCGAGGGAGAGGAGGAGGGGAAAAGGCGATATGCAATGAGAGGGAACTGAATAAGTGAAAATTGCAATAACAGAAAAGGAGAGAGAATGCTAAGTGCAGATTTTAGAGGAAAAAATCCGACAGAAAGTAAAATATCAAAGATTATTCTCAACAGATAAAAGATAAGATAATAGTTATTATAATGGTACTGATGATAATTATCATTAAGATAATAGCAATACTGAACATTGTAAAGATAATGATAACAATGACAACAGTAACAGAATTATGATATTACCAACAGTAATAGAAAGAACAACAAGAACAAGAACAAAAAAAGAGACAATAATTAATAATAGCAATAAGAAAAATAACCATGATCGATATTTATTCAACAACAATGATAACAACAACACCAACAATAATAATAATGATAAAATTATTGATGATAAGAATAACAATAAGA
>NC_051402.1:20229426-20236926 GCF_015228065.2 Penaeus monodon
CTTCCCTTCTTTCCCTAAACTTCCTTCTCTCTCCCCCACCCCCCTTTCTTTCCCTCAACCTCGAATCTTTCCTTCCCATCCTCTTCCTTCCCTCCCTTCTTTCTCTCTCCCTCCTCCTTGTACCTTTCCTCACTCCCTCTCTTCCCTATTCCCATCTTTCTTTCACATTCTTTCTCATCCTCCATCGTCCTGTCACCCTCCCTCCCTTCCCTCAACCCTAAATCCGCCCATCACTCCATTCTTGTTCCTTCTCTCTCTTCCCTTCTTCCTCCTTCTCTCTCTTCCTCTCGTAAACTTCCTTCTTTCCATCCCCCCTCCTCTCCTCCTCCTCCCCTCTCTCTCTACCCCTCTATCTTCCACCCACACTCCTTTCCACAATTCTTCTTCACCACCATTCCCCCTCCCCTACATTCCCCTCCCCTCCATCCCCCTCCCCTCCATCCCCCTCCCCTCCATCCCCCTCCCCTACATTCCCCTCCCCTATCTCTCTATCCTTTAGTCTTAAACCTTCCCTCACTCTCTCCTTCTCCAGCATCCCCCCTCCACCCCCCCTCCCCTCCCTCTCCAGCTCTCCGTCTTCCCTCCCTCCTTTCCCTACCCATCTCCCCTCCCCTCCACCCACCTTCCCTCCACCCCCCTCCCCTCCCTCCCTGTCTTCCACCCCTCCCTCCTTCCCTCTTTCCCCCAGCTCCCCCTTCCCGCCACCCCCTCCCCTCCCTCCCTGTCTTCCACCCTCCCTCCTTCCCTCTTTCCCCCAGCTTCCCCCTCTCCCTCCCACCCCCTCCCCTCCCTCCCTGTCTTCCACCCTCCCTCCTTCCCTCTTTCCCCCAGCTCCCCCTCCACCCCCCACCCTCACCCCAAGGAACGTCGCCAAAACAACTGTACAAACGATCACCTCCTCAAGAAAGGGGTGTTGATCTTACCCTTAAGTGGAACGAGAGATAACAAGGGGCGAAAGGAGGAGTAGAGGGAGATAGAGAGGAGAGGAGATGAGGAAGAAAAGGAGAGATAGTATAGCATGGTGGAAGGCGGAGGTGAGGGAGATATAGAAGAGGAGATAGAGGTAGAAAGAGAGAGATGAGAAAGATAGAGAGAGATAGTATAGTATAACATGATATGAAAGGAAGAGGAGAGGGCGATAAGGCGATGAAGAGATGAGATAGAAAGAGGGAGAGATAGAAAGGGATGATATGGCGAAAGAAGAAGTAGGCAAGAGAGGGAGAGAAAGAGAAGAGGAAGAAATGAGGTAGATAAGAGGAATGGGGTGGAGACAGAGAGAGAAGTGTGGAAGAGGAAGGAGAAGAGGGAAAGAGAGAGAAGAAAAGGGAGAAATGAAGGACAAGAAAGGAAATGAGATAACGAGGAAGAGAAGAAGGAGATGAACATAGACGGGAATAACGAGAGAGAGAGAGAGAGAAAGAGAGAGAGGGGGGGGGGTCACAGAGGAAGAGAAAATAAAATGTAGGGTGGAAGACGAAGAAGAAAGAAGGAAGATAGAGGTAAACAGAAGAAGGAGGAGAGAGAAGAAAGAAAGGAGAGAGAAGAAACAGAGGAGAGGAAGATAAAGAGAGATTAGAGAGAGCGAGATAACATCAATCGCAGAGGAGGGAAGGAAAGGAAGCAAGGAGAGGAAAAAATATGATTTGAGAGACAAGCGGGAAGGACGATGTAGAGATTACAAGGAGAAAAATAACCTACGTTGAAAGAGGGAAAGACGGCGAAAAAAGGACGAGGAAAAACTAGGAAAAGAACATACGGGAAGCACACCTGACAAAGACAGAAAACGTGGAGCAAGAAATCAGGGACTGAGAGGGAGAATATATATATATATATATAATATATATATATATATATATATATTATATATATATATTTATAAATATATATATATATATATATATATATATATATATATTATATATTATATATATATATATATATATATATATATATGAGAGGGGAGAGAGAGAGAGAGAGAGAGAGAGAGAGAGAGAGAGAGATAGATAATATATAGATAGATAGATAGATAGAGAGAGAGAGAGAGAGAAATAAATATCCATATGTCTATATATCTATTTATATTTTATATATATATATATATATATATATATATATATATATATATAATATATAATATATATATATATTATATATATTATATATATATATATATATATATATATATATATATATTATATATATATGTATGTATGTATGTATGTATACACACACACACACACACACACACACACACCACACACACACACAACACACACACACACACACACACACACCACACAATACACATATATATATATATATATATATATATATATATATATATATATATATATATTATATATATTTATACATAATGATCATGACATTATCATGATGATTATTATTATCCAAATGGGTATGCTTATTAATAATTTCTACAACAGTATCAATCACAGACGCTTGCATTCTACTAAGACAATCACCAATCAACAATCACCAGTTTTTGCAATCGACAATCAATAACCTATAAAATTAATTGAATCACATACGCCTTCAAAGAGAGTTATAATTAAAACATGAATACATATAAATATTGGGATAAAAGACTACATTCATCTATATTCCCCTCCCCCCCCCCGCTGGTACTCCCTCCACCCTCCCCAAATCGAATAAACAACTTTATATGGCATCACTGTAACAGGCTTTAGAGTCTTAGTACAATGGCAGTGACTGGTTGGGCAGTGATAGTGGTTAAACGGCTTGACTCTTTATAAAGGAAGAGAACAGCGCAGTAAAGAGAACACATGCTCAGTGCAGTGTCGCGTGTTCGGCCTGCCAGTCCTTGGGGACCGGTGGACTGGTGGTTGACCTAGGCACTGCTGGGGAGCGTAACTGAAGGGTCAGACGAGGTCAGATGTAATCGTCATCTAGGTCCTCGCTGGTGTGATGGTTCCAAACTGACTTAGAGCCATGAGTTAAAGAGCCACGTGGTCTATTGGTTTAATGGCTTACACAGATCGTGCTTATATACACGCTATATTTTTATCGTTGCTGGGGTTGGGGTGGGGGAGGGAAAAGAAGGGGAGGGGGGTAGGGGAGGGGAAAGAGGGGCGGGGGTAGGGGAGGGAAAAGAGGGGGTATGGGGTAGTAATAAGATTGGAAACATATGAACCAACCGCTGTGGGTTTGAGAGTGAGGGAGCCACATACCTGCTGTGCGCTTTATACATTGGGCCGAGTATGGTGTGTTGTGTGGTGTTGTTTTGTGATGGTGGTGATAGTGATGGTGATGGGGAAGAGAAGAGGGAGGAGGACGGAGTAGGAGAGAGGGAGGAAGAGGATGGCTGTTATGACACTCGTGATGATGGGGATGATAATGGTGAGGGTAACGATGTGGTGTGGTGTGATGGTGAAGAGAAGGAAGAGGACGGGGTGGGAGAGAGGGGGAACGTGAGAGGGTGGTTGTATTGGCACTAGTGATGGTGGGGATGATAATGATGATGATGATAATGATGATGGTGATGATGAAGGGGGTATAGATGAGGAGAAAGATGAGGTGATGAAGGAGAAAGAGAAGGAAGAAGAAAGATAGTGATGATAAAGAGGAGAATGGAGAGGATGGTAATAATAATGATAGTGGTAATGAACAATATATTAAGATAAAAAAGTAATCATAAAATAATGATCTTATAATAACCCTGCTAATTACTATACTCTCTCTCTCTCTCTCTTTATACAGACCAAACAAATTCCTATATTCCTTATACTGAAAAGTCTAATCTTAATCACTGAGATATATATCAACAAGGTGCAGATGCGAGATTTAAAGGGGTAACGCAGGTGTGTAGGGATGGCGTAAGTGGGGTGGGGATTAGGGTGGGGGAGTGGGGGGAAGAGGAGTGATTGGTGGGGAGGGGAAGGGGGATGGCGTAAGTGGGGTGGGGATTAGGGTGGGGGAGTGGGGGGAAGAGGAGTGATTGGTGGGGAGGGAAGGGGAGGCGTAAGGGGGAAGGGATTAAGTGGGGTGAGTGGGGGAGTGAGTGATGGTGGGGAGGGCAAGGGGATGGGTAAGTGGGTGATTAGTGGGGAGGGAGGGAAGGAAGAGAGTGGATAGGTGGGGAGGGGAAGGGGAGGGTAAGTGGGGTAGGGTTGGGGTGGGGGAGTGGGGAAGAGGAGTGTGGTGGGGAGGGAATGGGGTGGGTAAGTGGTGGGATTAGAGATGGGGAGGTGAGGAGTAAGAGGAGGGGTGGGGAGGGGAGTGGGGGTACGGAGGGGAAGGGTTAAGTGGGGTGAGGATGGGTAATGGGGATGAGTGAAGGGATGTTGGAATGATATTGGTGAAGAGGATAAGGGAAAAAGGGGTTAATGAGTAAGAGGTTGGGGGGGGAGGATGATACGGGATAGTATGGGGAGGAATTGGAAGGAAGGATTATGGAGGTTTGGTGGGGGGAACGACGAATGCATGGGTAAGGGCGACCAATGAAAGAGGGGTGTTAAATATATATTACTTCAGAAACTATTAACGAAACACAAGGTTTATGAGATTAAAGGATGGTGAATACTAAGTATATGTCTTCTCATAAGTCTATTTCTGTTTCTCCCTATCTTCTGCGATCACCTCATTCAACCTCATATCCTTTCATCTTTGCCCATTCTTTCTGCTATCTTTCTCTCTCTCCCTCTCTCTCTCTCTCTCTCTCTCTCTCTCTCTCTCTCTCTCTCTCTCTCTCTCCTCTCTCTCTCGCTCTCCTCTCGTCCTCTCTCTCTCTCTCTCTCTCTCTCTTTTTTTTTTTTTTTTTCAAGGCGGTCTCTCTTCGCTGGTGTCTCGGGGATTATATAGGGCCGAAATATTTATCGCCTTCGATAATCGGTAATTGACTCAGTAAATCACAGCTGCCATGCGCATCACGTTCTATCATTCAGAGAGACTGTATTGCAATTTCAGAGTTGCAATAAGGGTTGCCCATTCAACTTTTTGCATTGATCTGCGTCAGCTTTCTCATCAATGTATGGATTGAATCGGATTTGTAATTTGCACGCAAATTGCAGACATATATATGCGTAAACATGATAAGAGGCGCCCGAGCGGGTGTTCCTATACGGGAAAGGGCGGGGGGGGGGGGGGGGAATTAGCATCAGAATCGATATGATAAAAAGAAAAAGCTAAACTAAGAAAAGGCACATGTATATGCACTCATATAATCATGCATTTATATATATATAAATTGCATATATATATATATATTATATATATATATATATATATATATATATATATATATATATCATATATAATATATTCATATATATATATATATATATATATAATATATATATATATATATATATATATATATATATATATATATATATATATATATATATATATATATATATTATATATATGTTTGTGTGTGTGTTGTGTGTGTCTGTTAAATAATATATATATATATATATATATTTATATATATATATATGTATATATGTGTGTGTATATATATATATATATATACATACGTATATATATTTTTTCGGACTTGCATATATATCTACTCACATGTTCGTCCCCGAAATACTTACCCACATAATGAACCATCTGAATAACGTATTATGAAACCCAAGTCAAGTGAAAACTAACGGAACACATTTCGCCAAAGTTTGATATGACTGAACGCTGGTGATAATATTCTTCATGCATGTATAATGAAGGTGAAAGAACAGCTTCTCTCTCTCTCTCTCTCTCTCTCTCTCTCTCTCTTCCTCTCATCCTCTATTTCTCTCTCTCTCTCTGTCTCTTTTATTCTCTCTCTCTCTCTCTCTCTCTCTCTCTCTTCTCTCATCCTCTCATTCTCTCTCCTCTCTCTCTAGTCTCTTTATTCTCTCTCTCTCTCTCTCTCTCTCTCTCTCTCTCTCTCTCTTCTCTCTCTCTCTCTCTCTCTCTCTCCCTCCTCTCCTCTCTCTCTCTCTCTCTCTCTCTCTCTCTCTCTCTCCTCTCTCTCTCTCTCTCTCTCTCTCTCTCTCTCTCTCTCCTCTCTCCTCTCCTCTCTCTCTCTCTCTCTCTCTCCCCTCTCCTCTCTCTCCCTCTCTCTTCTCTCTCTCTCTCTCTCTCTCTCTCTCTCTCTCTCTCTCTCTCTCCCTTTCTCTCTCTCTCTCTCTCCCTTTCTCTCTCCCTCCCCCTCCCCCCTCCCTCTCCCTTTATATCTATCTATCTGTCTATCTATCTATCTCTCCGACTACAAGCCTCAGGGACTTTCCAAGGATTTTTTAGCTACAAGATGGCGGTTCCATTTCTTCGCAACTTGGGAGCACCTTGGCGGCTGGAGGGGGAAGGGGTAGGGGGCACGGGGAGAGGGCCTGGGGGCGCGAGGAGAGGAGGGGTGGGGAAGGAAGAAGAGGAGGAGGGAAGAGAAGAGAGAGAGAAGTAGAAGGAGAGAGAAATGTGTGAGTGTGTGTGTGTGTGCATAGGTGAACGCTCAAACACACACACACACACACACACACACACACACACACACCCACCACTCCACACACCAACTACATACAATTTCTCTTACCCTATATTTTTTCACGCACACGCCACACTCCACACAACACCATTTTAAGATCGTTTGCAGACGGCAGATATTCCCAATACGAGGCCACCCCCGTCACGATGAAGTCATCACTCGACACTTCAGAACGATCCTCCGATCCCCACGCCCAACACATTCTGTTCTCCGCCTCAATATCCTGTTCTTACTTGCTACCTATTATACTTATTTATTTTTAAAAATTCTCTTTCTTGATTTCCATCTTTATTCTCTCTTTATTTATATTATCTAGTATTGTTAATCGTGTGAACTGTTGCTGATCGATTCCCTCAAACTGTTTTTGTATTTCATTTGTTGACATTTGAAAATTTTCTCTTTTTTTTTTCTTTTCGTTGTTTCTTCTTTACATTTTTCCTTCCTTCGTTCTATTCGTATTTTGTGTGTTCATCATGAACATTTTTTTATTTTTTTTTTTTTTCTCTCTTCCTCCTTCTTCCTCTCTTTCTCCCTTCTACGGTCCTCACTCTCTTCTTATCTCTTCCCTTCTTTCTCTCCTTCCTTCCTCTCCATCTCTCTCTCTTTCTCTCCTCCTCTCCTCCCGTCTTCTCCCCTTCCTCCCTCTTTCCTACTTCACTCTTCTCTCCTCTCTCTCTCTTTCTCTCTCTCTCCTGCCTCTCCATCTCTCTCTCTCTCCCTCTCCCTCTCACGCCTTTTGTCTTTCTCTTGGCTAAATCCCTTGATTCCCTCGGTCGTGAGCAGAGGCACAATTCTCCGTTGAAAAGATTCACTTTATGGCATCAAGTCGACACACGAGAAGAGAGAAGTAATCTTATGATGTCCTATTGAATCCGGTGCTTTGAGTATCTCGTTAATGGATGGATCGATGGGTATATATATATATATATATATATATATATATATATATATATATATATATATATATATATATATGTGTTGTGTGTTGTATATAT
>NC_051402.1:20249672-20264672 GCF_015228065.2 Penaeus monodon
AGGAAAAAGAGGGAAAAAGGAGAAAAAAAAGGGCGCGGGGGGAGAAAAAACGGGGGCCAAAAAAAAGGGGAAAAACTAAAAAAAAGGGGTGAGCGGGAAGGAAAAAAGAAAAAAAAAAAAAATTGGGGGGGAAAAGAGGTGGAAAGGGGAAAAAGGTTTGAGGAATTTAAGAGAAAAAAAAGAAAAAAGAGGGAAAAAAGAGGGAAAGAAAGAGGGGAGAGAGAGAGGGGGAGAGAGTGAGAGAAGAGAGAAAGAAGAGAGAGAGAGAGGAAGAAAGAAAAAAAAGGGAAATAAAAAAGAAAAGGATTAGAGAATAAAAAAAAAATAGAGGATAGATAGAGAGACAGAATAGATAGACAGACAGACGGTAAAGGGAAGAAGGAAAAAGTGTAGGTGATGTGAGGGGGTAGGGGGTGGGGGGTGGGGTGGGGGTGGGTCCGGGGAAGTCAATTTTGGATAGCGTAGGTCCTGTTCGTCCTATTGCAAGGTTCCTGCTGCAACTGCAAGGGCGTTCACCTTCTTGGGAAACGTCAAAATGGTTCTCTTTGTTAGGGACGAAAGGGAGGAAGCGATAGACATACTAGTTGGGATGATCTCTCTCTCTCTCCCTCTCTCTCTCTCTCTCTCTCTCTCTCTCTTCCCCTCCTCTCTCTCTCTTCTCTCTCTTTCTCCCTCTCTCTCTCTCTCCTTCTCTCTTTCCTCTCTCTCTCTCTCTCTCTCTCTTTTCTCTCTCTCTTCTCCTTTTTCCCCTCTCTCTCTCTCCTCTCTTCTCTTTTCTCTCTCTCTCTCTCCCCCTTTCCTTATCTCTCCTCTCTCTCTCTCTCTTCTCTCTCTCTTTTTTTTTTTTTTTTTTTTTTTTTTTTTTTTTTTTTTTTTTTTTTTTTTTTTTTTTTTTTTTTTTTTTTCTTCTCTCTCTCTCTTTCTTCTTCTCTCTCTCTCTTCTCCTCTTTTCTTTTTCTCTCTCTCTCCTTTTCCTCCTCTCTCTCTCTCTCTCTCTCTCCTCCCTCTCCCTCTTCCTTTCCCTTTTTCTCGCTCTTCCTCCCCCCTTTCCCTCTCTCCTCTTTGTTTATTCCCAGAGACATCCAATCTTCTTGGATTGTTTACCTTCCAGGGATATTCGTGACATAGAAGGGGGTCGGGGAGTTGGCATGGCGGGGGGGGGGGGAGAGGACAGAGGAGGAAGGCGGGGATAGGTGGGAGGGGGAGGGGAGAAGGGGAAGGGGGAGTATGGTAAAAGGGGGGGAGGGAGGGGGGGAGTATGGAAAAGGGGGAGGGGACTGAGGTGGGAGGGACCAGAATTCCTGATGAGGCGATGGGGATTTAAGGGACGTAGGGTTTAAGGGGAGGGGAGAAATGGGGGAGAAATGGGGGAGGGGGGGAGAAAGGGCGGGGCTAAAGTGGGTGAGGGGAAGGGAAGGGCGGACGAGGCGAGGGGGAATAGGGGGGGGGGGAAGAGGGAGGTTGTAGGGAAGGGGCGGAGTTAGTTGGGCCGCGTTTTAGACATTGAGGGAGACGAGGGGGGGGTGGGGGTGATGTGGGGGACTGGGGTAATGGAGGGAAGCGGGAGAAGTGGGGGAGGGGGGGAGGGGGGAGAGGGCCTAACGCCAATAGGAGCAGGTGATGGAAGGTTTTGCGAGGAGGGGAGGGGAGGGGGGGGGAGGGGGAAAGGGGGGGGGGGTACAGGGGGGGGTCAGAAGAATGGGGTTTGGGGAGAGAAGGAGGAAAGAAAAGGAGGGGAAGAGAAGGAGGGGGAAAGAGAAGGAGGGGGAAAGGGAAGGAGGGGGAAAAAGGGGGAAAAGGGGGAAAAGGAGGGGGGAAAAAAAGGAGGAGGAAAAGGGGAAGGAGGGGGAAGGAAGGAGGGGAAGGGGAAGGAGAGGAAGGGGGGGGAGGAGGGGAAGGGGGGGGGGAAGGAAGGGGAAGGAGGGGGAAAAAAGGAGGGGGAAGAGAAGGAGGAGGAAAGGAAAAGGGAGGGGGAAAGGGAAAAGGGAGGGGGGAAGAAGGAGGGGGAAGGAAGGAGGGGGAAGGGGAAGGAGGGGGAAAAGAGAAGGAGGAGGAAGAGAAGGAGGAGGAAGAGAAGGAGGAGGGGGAAGATAAAGAAAAGGAAGAAGGGGCAGCAAAGAGAATAAATAAGAGTAAGAGTAAGAAGCGAATTAGAGATAAGAAACCGAGGAGGAGGGAGAAAATGAAGATAGGCAGGAGAACGAAGAGAAGATGGATGATAATTAGGAGAAGAAGGAAAGCAGAAGAAGAGAGAGGGAGAGGAGGACGGGATGATAAGGATGGAGAGGAGAAGAGGAGGAAGAGGAAGAAGAGGAGAAGAAGAACGTGCGATGAGGAATGTAGGAAGAGGAGAAGAAAGAGGAAAGAGAGGAGAGAACACAGAGAAAAGGAAGAGACCGAAAGAAGAAGAAAGAAAAAAAGGGAGAAAATTTCAAAACCAAAAATGTAGAAAGAGAAATGAAAATAAAATGGAAATAACAAAAAAAAAAAAAAAAAAACGATAGAAAGGAGATTAATCTAGAAAGAGAGGAAGATTTATAAAGCGAAAAAATAACGTGAAAAATAATTTGAAACGAAAATACTACTGCTTAAAATAAATACTTGAATACATATTTAGAAAGAAAAGGAGTAAATGAAAATTACAGAAAAAAATACACACATAAGCAACAAAAACACCGAAGGTAAACAAAACAAACAAACAAAAAACAAACATGCATAGCAAAATGTTACGATTTTAAACACATTTATTTTCACAATTATCCAAATCACCTCCCCCCCCCCCCCCCCCCTCAGGGCCCAAAGGGGTGCATTTCAAATGTTTTATTTAATATCATACAGTTTTACAAAACGTGTTCGAGATTTTAATATAAAGTGAAGCGTTTTTACTTCCGTGATCGGTGTTATCACTTTTATGTTTTTTGGGAAAAATGTTTACTGAAATTTTATTATTACGGATAATGTGGATGTGTTTTTTTATTTGTGGATTTTATCATTATTAGTTTTAATTATTGGTGACGATAATGCAAATAATGATATTGACAGAAAAAAACATTGATATCACTATCAAATTTAGTATAATTATCATTATCATGAATATCGTCTTTGATATTTTTTCAAATTTTCCATTATATTTTTGTTCCTATTGTATTTCTATGTTTTTTTAACCTTATAAACAAGAAAGGTAGTCAATAATACCATTATCATTGTATGAGCGTTACCATTAAATTTACTTGTTATCATTGTTATAAAATAATCACTTTTGACAGTCGCCATCACCATCATCATCACCACCATGACAATCCCTCACCCCACCCCACCTTTTACGCCATTATCAAACTCACCACCAAAACCCCCATAACACCACACCACAACAAAAAATTTGCAAAGAAACAAAGACAGTGTTTCTGCGTGACGGGAGTTCGCAGTGTTGCCACATGGAGGGTCTACTATTCCTTAACGATCTTCCCTTTAAAACCCGGGAGCCTCCCTGCCCCCCGCAAAATTTTTTTTTTTTTCGGGGGGGGGGGGGAGGGGGGGGTGGGGGGGGGGGAAATTGGGTGTGGGGGGGTGTGAGGAAATGGGGGGTGGGGGGGAAAAAAAGGGGAGGGGGGGTTGTTTTAATTGGGGGAAGGTGGGGGGGGGGGGAAATGGGTTTGGAAGGGGGGGGGGTTTTTTAGGCGTGGGGTTGGTGGGTTGAAGGAAAGGGGTGGGGGTTTTGGGGTAAAAAAGGTTTTGGAGGAGAAAAAGGGGGTTTAGGGGGATTGGTGGGGGGGGGGGTAGGAAGGGGGAGGTGACGCATAAGGGGGGGGGGGGGTTTCAGGTGTGTAAACCGAAGGGGAAGATTTTTGGGTCCGATTTTTTAACCCCCACCACCCACACCCACACACACAACAACCCAAACACACAAAAACAACACCCACACAAAAAAAAACAAAAACCATAACAAACACACAACACAAACCACTCTACACACAAAACACACACACACACACACACACACCCAAACACACACACACCACCACCACACAACAAAAAACACCACACACACACCCCCCAAAAATAATGGATAATATATGTATATATTAGATAGAAGATGATAGATAGATAGATAGAGAGAGAGAGAGAGAGAGAGAGAGAGAGAGAGAGAGAGAAAGACGGAGAGATCAGATAAGATAACCCCGATAAAGTAAAGTGAGATGATTTCAAGGTATAAGAAATAAATTTAAACCCAAAAGCAAAGAATATCAAACAAACCTAAGTAACAAAAAAAAAAAAAATAGAAAGAAAAAGAAAAATGCATTGGAAAAGGAAGAAGAAGAAAGAAAGGAAGAGAAAGAAAAACAGAAAGAAGAAAAACATGAAATGAAAAGATAAAGAAAGAAAGGATGAAAAGAAAGAAAGAAAGAAAGAAAACAGATAAAGACAGAAGAAAGGAAACACAAGAACAAGAAAAGGGGAAAAAACGACCCCACAAAAAAAAACAACAAACAAAGAGAAAAAGAAAGACAAGATTAACTAAACCGTACTTGTCCTGGTAACACACTCAAGGCCGGCGTGGCGAAGGAGGAGAGAGAGGGAGAGAGGGAGAGGAGTAGGGGCAGACGAAGGCGAAGGAGGGGAGAGAGGGAGAGAGGGAGAGGAGTAGGGGCAGACGAAGGCGAAGGAGGGGAGAGAGGGAGAGAGGGAGAGGAGTAGGGGCAGACGAAGGCGAAGGAGGGGAGAGAGGGAAAGAGGGAGAGGAGTAGGGGCAGAGGAAGGCGAAGGAGGGGAAAGAGGTAGGGGCAGAGGAAGGCAAAGGAGGGGAAGGAGGTAGGGGCAGTAGAAGGGAGAAGGAAGGAGTAAAGAGTGAGGGAGGGGAAGGGGAGGGAATAGAAAAATTAAGATGCAAGAAAGTGGAGGGGGAAAAGTAAGGGAAAAGAGGAGGGGAAAATGGAGCGGAGAGGGGAGAGGGAAGAGAAGTGAAGGACAGGGGAAAGGGAAAAGCAGAGGACGCCGAAAAATTTAGAGGGGAGAGAAAGAGGAGACAGAATATATATATATATATATATATATATATATATATATATTATATATATATATATATATATATATATATATATTATATGTGTGTGTGTGGTGTGTGTGTGTGTGTGTGTGTGTGTGTGTGTGTGTGTGTGTGTGTGTGTGTGTGTGTGTGTGTGTGTGTTGTGTGTATGTGTGTGTGTGTGTGTATGTATGTATGTATGTATGTATGTATGTATGCCTTACATATAAAAAGCAAAGAATGTGAAAACGTGGGAAGGAGACAATTAAACGTACAAAAAAAACGAGAAATTGAAAAGGGAAAGAGAAAAGAGAAAGAGAAACAAAGGGAGAATAGCAAAAAAAAAAAAAAAAAAAAAAAAAAAAACAGGAGAGAGGATCTGGCTACACTGCACTTCGCCGTTCCCAAAATCCATACCGAGGAGCCGGCTTCAGTGGGAAACACCATTGTTGCCAACACGACCTACTTACCCCTCCCCCCTCCCCCCCTCACCCCCCCTTCCCTTGTGTCTCGCGTCTGTCTCGTAGTCCTCTGTCTGTTATGTCTGATTTGCATGTTGTTGTCTTTCGAAAAATTATTTTTCTCTTAATTTTTTGAGATTTTTCTTTTTCTTTCTTTCTTTCTTTTTGTTTTGTTTATATATATATATTTTTGGGGGGGGTTTACTTTCATTTAGCTTCTTTTTTTAATACCTTAAAACGTATTTTTGTTTTATAAAATCAATGAATACAACTTTTTTTCCTGTCAAACTATGTCAAACTTTTACTTCTATTCAGTAAGGTTCTACTATGTCGTTATTGCTAACTGTCGTTTACTTTAATTTATTTAATTTCTTCATTTTTATCTATTTTATACGTATACTTTTTTTTTTCTTTAAATTTTTTCTTTTTTTCTTTTTTTAAATATTTTTTTTTTATTTTCTTTTTTCTTATTCAGTTTCGCTTACCTGCGGTTAAAAGCCTTAGCTTTACTTTTTATTACAATTCGTTAGTTCTTCTATTTCATTTCATTTTAATCTATTCGTGCTATTCATGTTCTTTTTCTTTATTTTCGTTGGAGTAAAAAATGTGAAAAGATGAAAAAGATGAAGGTGAAGAAATTGAAGGAAAAATCTTTTTTTTTTTTTTTCTACTCATTTTCCCCCCTTCACCTCCTCCGCCTTTTCCTCTTCTTCATTTTTTTTTTCTTTCTCTTCTTTCCACGTGTTCTTTTTCTAACTCTATTTTGCTTCCTCCTACCTTCTTTTTTCCTTCTACCTTTCTCCTCTCCTCTCCCTTCTGCTCCTCCTCCTCTTTCTCTTGCACTTGCTCCTCCTTCTCTCCCTCTCATTCTTCTTCTTCCTCCTCCTCTTCCTCCTGCTCTCTTTCCTCTTCTACCTCCTTTTATTCTTCTTTCTCCTTCATATATCCTTCTTCCTCCTCCTCTTCGTCTTCTTCTTCTTCCTCCTCCTCCTCCTCCTTCTCTCCTTCTTCCTTGTTCGCTTCGCTTGGCAACGACGCTTCCACGTGTAAACTCAGCTTTAAGGAGACAGGGCGTCGCTGGAAAAAGGAAAGGAGAGGGGGGAAAGGGGGGCGGAGGGGGGGAAGGAGGATGGAAGGGGGAGGGAGGGGGGAGGAAGGGGAAAAAAAGGGGGGGAGGGGGGGGGGGGGGGAAAGGAGGGGGGGAGGAAGGAGTGGAGGGGGAAGAGGAAAAAGGAAGAGAGGAAGGGGGGGATGGAAGGGGGGAAAAGGGGGAAAGGGTTGGGAGGGGAGGAGGGGGGGGAGGAGGGCAAGGAAGGAAAAAGGGGGGGAAAAAGAAAAAAAAGAAATGAAGAGGTCCCGGGGAGGATTGGAAAGGGAAAAGGAAAGGGGGAAAAGGGGGGGAAAAAGGGAACATAGGGGAAGGTGGAGAGGGAGGGGGGAAAAAAAGGGGGAGGGGAAGAAAGGTGGGAGGGTTAAGAAAACCGACAAAAGGGGATTAGGGGCAAAAATGAGGAGAAAGGGGGTTATAAAGGGGACACGGAAAAAAAGGAAAGAAGGGAAAGGAAAGGGAAGGGGTTAGAGGAAAGGTCCCAAAGAAAAAAAAAGGAAGAAGGGAATGGGGAAATAAAAAAAGAAAAAAAGCAAAAAAGGAAAAGGGGGAAAGGAGGGGGGGGAAGGGGGGGGTATTAAAAAAATTAAAAAATTGACAAAAAAAATTTGGCCCGGGCCCAATGAAAAAAACGAAAAAGGGAAGGGGAGGGGGAAAGGGGGGAGAAAAAAAGGGGGGGGGGGGAGGGGGGGAAAAGAGAAATAGGGGGAGGGGGAAAGGGAGAAGGGGGGGAGGGAAGGGGGGAGAAGAAGGGGGAGAGGGGGGGGGGATAAGAAAAGGGGGAGAGGGGGGGGGGGGGGGAAGGACGGGGGAGGGGAAAAGGGGGGGAAAGGAGAAGGGGGGGGGGGTGTGAAGGGAAAGGTGAAGGGGAAAGGGGTGGAAAGGGGGGGGAAAAGGGGAAGAAAAAGGAAAGAAAAAAAAGGCCCGGGAAAGGGGAAGGGGAAGAGGGGAAGGGGAGGGCCAAAAAAAGGAGATAGGGGGGAAGAAGGGGGAAAATGGGACTAGAGAGGGGGAGGAAAAGGGAAGGGGGGAAAAGGGGAAAAGGGGACGGGGGAGAAAAAAGGAAGAGCGGGGGGAAAAAGGGAAAGGAAAAAGGAGAAAAGGGGGGGAAAAAGGGAAAAGGGGGGGAAAAAAGAAAAAAGGGGGAAAAGGGGGGAAGAGGAATTGAAAAGGGGGGAAAAGAGGGAAAAAAGAAAATTTTAAATGGGGAAAAAAAAGGGAAAGGGGAATCTTGAACCCCAAGGGATTTTAAAGAAAGAATTTTTAAATTTTAGGAAAAAAAATGAAATTTTATTTTAAATCTTTGCTAATTTTTTTTCTTTATATTTTCATGATTTTTTATTAATTATTATTATTATTTATCATTTTTAATTTTTTTTATTACTTTTATTATTATTTTTTTTATTATTATTTTTATTATCTTTATCAATTTTATTATTTTATTTTTAAATATTTTTTAATTATTTTTATTTTTATTATTTTTATTGTTTTTAATCTTTTTCTTATCCTCATTTCTTTTTATCATTATTTTATTTTGGGGGGTTTTTTCATTATCCAAAAAACCCCCCCCCCCCCCATTTTTTTACTTTTTAACCCCTCATCATTTTTTCCCCCCTATAAATTACTTTTCGTTTTTAAACCCCGGTTTTCTATTGGGGGTTTTTTTTAAAATGTTTTCCTGTTTTTAATTTTCTTTAACCCCTCTAAACTTTTTTTTCCTCCTTTTCCCCGGGGTTTCCTTCCATTTCATTTCGTTTTCTCTCTTCTTCTACCTTTGTTTGTTTGCCCTTCTGTTTTTTCCGGGGTCCCCCCCTGGTCTTCTCTTTCCCCTTTTTTCCTCTCGTCTCTCTCTCCCTCTCTCTCCCCTGTCTCTCTCTCTCTCTCTTTTCTCTCTCTTTTTTCCCCCCTCTCTTCTCTTCTTTCCCCGTCCCTTCCCCTTCCCCCTTCCCTCCCTTTTCCGTCCTCCCTCCCTTCTTCCTCCTCCCTCTCCCCTCTCTTCTCTCCCTCCCCCCTTTTCTCTCCCCTTTTCCTCTCTTTCCCCTCTCTACCTCTCCCTCTCTCCTCTCTTTTCTCCCCCATCCCCCCTTTTCCTCCCCCCCTCCCCCCCTTTTTCCCTCCCTCCCTCTCTCTCTCCTTTCTCTTTTCCCCTCTCCTCTCCTCTCTCTCTCCTCCCTCTACTCTCTCTCTCTTTCTCTCTCTTTCTTGTCATTTTCCCTCCCCCCCTCCCTCCCCCCCCCCCCTCTCCTCTCTGAGATTAGCCCCCCCCCCTACAAAGCAACGTGTCTGATTTGTAGGGTTTTTTGTGAGCCGAGGGGAAAACTTTGGAAACCAAACCCCGGGGGCCCGGGTTTGCTTTTGGCAAGGGGAGAAAAAAGGGGGGGGAAGGGAAAAGGGGGGGAAGGGGATGAGGGGAAGGAAGAGGGGAAGAGAGGGAGGGAGAAAGAGAAAAGGTAGGAGAGGAAGAAAGGGAGGGAGGGTGACGGAGGAAGGCAGAGGAAAGGTAGAGGAAGCTGAAGGGAAGGAGGCAAGAATAGGGAGATAGAGAAAAGGAAGGAGGGACGAGAAAAGTAGAGGGAGGCGGGGGAGAGAAACATAGGAGGGAATAACAATAACAGTTATAATAATAACAATAATAACAATGGTAATAGTAATAACAACGATAATAGTAATAACAATGATAATGATAATGATAATAAAATAATTATTATAAAAATAATAAATAAAATAAACCCAAAAATAAAAATGAAATGATGAAAATTTTAAATAAAAAATAATGTTTAATAATAATAGTAATAATAATAATAATAATAATAATAATAATGATAATAATGATAATAATAATAATAATAATGATAATGATAGTAATAATAATGATGATGATGTTGATATTAACGATAATAATAATAATAATAATAATTAATAATATAATATATAATGATACTATATATAATGATAATGATGATAATAATAATAATAATGATAATGATAATATATAATAAATAATAATAATGATAATGATAGTAGTAATAATGATGATGATGATGATGATATTAACGATAATAATAATAATAATAATAATAATAATAATAATAACAACAACAACAACAATAGTAATAATAATAATGATAATGAGAGAGAGAGAGAGAGAGAGAGAGAGAGAGAGAGAGAGAGGAGAAGGGAGGGGAATGGGGGAAATGAGGTAAGGGAGAGAGAGAGAACGAGAGAGATAGAAATGGTGAGAAAGGAATGAGGGAGGAGAAAAAAATAGAGAAAGAGGAAGATAGAAAGAGTAGGAGGTAAAGGGGGGTTGCCAGAGATTGCTTTACAAACCCATTTTCTTTTTCGTCCTCTTCCTCCCTCCCTCTCCTATCTCCTACTCTTCCTCCTTCCTCCTCCTGCTCTCTCTCCTCATCTTCCTGTTCATCCTTCGCTTTCTTCGTCTCTCTCTTTACCCTCATCTTTGTCTTCCACCCTTTCCTCTTCCTCCTCCTCCATCTCTCACTCTGCTTCTTCGTCCACCTCTTCCTTTTATTTCTCCTCTACCTTTCCCTCTTCCTCCTCCTCCACCTCTACCTTTTTCTCCTCCCCATCTCTTTCTCATTCTCTTACTCCACCTCTATGCCTTCCACCTCCTCAATCTCTTCCTCTTCCTTCTCGTCCACACCCCCCCCCCTCTGCCCCATACTCCTCCTCCACCTCTTCCTCCTCCACCTCTTCCTCTTCCTCCTCCACCTCTTTCTCTTTTTCCCTCCTCCCCTCTTTCCTCTCCTCCTCCACCTCTTCCTCCTCCACCTCTTCCTCTTCCTCCTCCACCTCTTTCTCTTTCTCCTCCACCTCTTTCTCTTTCTCCTCCTCCCTCCTCCTCTTCCATCTCCTCCTCCACCTCTTCCTCTTCCTCCTCCACCTCTTCCTCTTCCTCCTCCACCTCTTCCAATTCCTCCTCCACCTCTTCCAATTCCTCCTCCACCTCTTCCACTTCCTCCCCCACCTTTTCCTCTTCCTCCTCCCCTTTTTTTCTCTTTCTCCTCCTCTTCCATCTCCCCCTCCACCTCTCCTCTTCCCTCCTCCCCCTCTTTCTCTTTCCCTCCTCCCTCCTCCTTTTCCCTCCCTCCTCCCCCTTTTCCTCTTCCTCCTCCACCTCCTCCTCGTCCTCCTTTACCTCTTCCTCTTCCTCCTCCTCCTTTGCCTCTTCCTCCTCCTCCCCCTCCATCATCTTCCTCCTCCACCACCTCTTAATCTTCTCCCTCCTTTTCCCTTTCCCCTTTCCACTCTCTCAAAAACTATTAAATTGCTTTGGGTTTCGTCGAGGAAAGGCGGGGGGGGGGGAGGGGTGGGAGGAAAAGGGGGAGAGGGCGATTGGGGGAAAAGGGGGAAAAGGAAAGGAATGGGGGAAAAGAGAGACGAAAGGGGAAAGGGAAAAAGGAAGAGGAGGGGGAGGGAGTGTGGGAGGAGGAAAAGGCGAAGGAGAAGGAGGTGAGAGAGATAAGGCGAAAGAAGGATGGAAAAAAGGGGAAAGAAAAAGGTAGGGGAGATGAGAAGTTTTTGAGACGAGGAGAGAAAGAGAAGAAAAGAAGAAGAGAGAAAGAACGCGAAGGAGAAAAAGGAAGGGTTGAGAGAAGAATAAGGGCAAAGAACAGAAAAGAAAGAGCTAGAAAGAAAAAAAGAGGAAAAGGAAAAAGAAGAGAAAAAGAAAAAGAAATTGAAAAAGAAGATGGAAAGAAGGAAAAAGAAGATAAGGAAGAGAAAGATCGAGAAGAGGAAAGAGAAAGAAGAAAAGAAGAAGAAGAAGAAGATGAAAGAAGAAGAAGAGGAAGAAGAAGAGAAAGAGAGAGAAAGAAAGAGAAAGAGAAAGAAGAAGAAGAGAAAGAAGAAGAAGAGAAAGAAGAAGAAGAAGAAGAAGAAGAAGAAGAAGAAGAGGAGGAGGAGGAAGAAGAAGAAGAACGAGAAAAAGAAGAAGAAATAGAAGAAGAAGAAGAAGAAGAGGAAAAAGAAGAGAAAAAGAAATAAAGAGAAAGAGAAAGAAGAAGAGAAAAAAGAAGAAGAAGAAAAGAGGAAGGAGGAGGAGGAGGAAGAAGAGAGGAGAGGAGAGAAGAGGAGGAGGAGGAGAGGGGAGGAGGAGGAGGATGAGGAGGAGGAGAAAGGAGGAGGAGGAGGAGGAGGAGGTGGAGGAGGAGGAGGCGGTCGTGCGGCCGAGGAGCGAATGAATCTCCCTCAGCAGACTGAACCGAGGCCCGATATCGGAATTCGAACGATGCTGTTCTCGGCGAGTTAACGAAATTCGCTCTGGTCCAAGTTCGCTATTTTGGATTCGGGGGGGGGGGGGAAGAGAGGGGAGGGAAAGAGGGAAGGAGGAAGGGAGGGAGAGATGGGAGAGGGAGGGAGATGGGAGGGAGGGAGGGAGGGGAGGGTGGGAGAAATGGGGGAGTGAAGGAGGGAAGGGAGGGAGAGATGGGGGAGGGAGGGAGGGTGAGAGGGAGGGAGGGAGGGAGGAAGGGAGAGATGAGGGAGGGAGGGAGGGAGGGTGGGAGAAACGGGGAGTGATGGAGGGAAGGGGAAGGAGGGGTAAGAAGGTGGGGGGGGGGAGAAAGTGTAGAAATGGTAGAGAGTAGAAGGAAGGAGAGAAGGGGAGTGAGGGAGAGAGCAGAGAGAGAAAGAGAAGGGGGAATGATAATAATCATTATTATTGTTATTACTATTATTATCCTCATTGTTATCACTATTATTTTTATTTTATTTTGTTGTTGTTATTATCATTATTTTAATGATAATGATAATTATCTTTTTATTCATTATTATTATTACTGTAATTTTTTCATAATAATGATATTGGAAATAACGACAATAATAATAATAATAATAATAATGAAATAATGATGGCATTGATGACAGCAAGAGCATAATGATTACGATGATAATGATAATGATAATGAGGCTGAAAATGAAAACTGCAATAATAATAATAATGATTATAATTAATGACAATTAATTTCATTATTATAACCATTAAATCATTCACTCACCATCGTCTTTTCAAACATGATCATTACAGATTTAATGATTATATACATAATTACGATAATCTAAAGCTGATGGCATAAAATATGCAGGTTCATTCGAAGCATTAAAAAATTCAAAGCAGATTCATTCATCGTATTCAAAAGCATTCAACCAATAAGGACGTCCGGTGGTAAACTCGGCCGCTGATTGGCGGAGCTCCTAACGGAAATTAAACCGGACCGGCGCTCATTATGGAACTCTGTTTTGGCGGGAATTTCAAACACAGAACTAAAGTGGACAAAGGAACTCCCAAAATGCATCATTATTTGTTCGGAAAAAAAATTATATTCTGAAGAGAAATTCATTTGGTGTCGTATTAGGTTATGATTTTTAAGTGTTAAACGGATATTATTGTTTTTATTTGTATATATATTTTTTTCCTGTTTCCTCTTTCTCTTTGCCTCCTTCCCTCCGTTCACCCGTCGGTAATGAACTCGTCTCTCTTCCTCTCTCTCTCTCTCTTTCTGTCATAATCCCTACTTTTAACTTCCTATCTCTCCTCCTCTTTCCTCCCTTCTATCTCTCTCTTATCCCTATCTTTCAATGCATCTGTCTGAATACTATGATCAATTCATTACATGTATATTGCCAATCAATAGCGAACTACAGTTTAAACACGTCTCCGTCTCTCTTCTTTCCCCTCTCCTATCTCCTTCTCCGCCCTCTTTCTCCATTTCTACACCTCTTCCTTCTTTCGGTTTCGCTTTCTCTACCCTATCCCCCCCCCCCTCTCTTTCTCTCTCTCTCACTTTTTTTTTTTTTTTTTTTTTACATCTCTATTTATTCCCTACCCACTCTCCTTTCCTCTGCTTTCATCTCTCCCTATATTTCCTTTCCTTGTATTTATTCTTATTCATCACTATTTCCGTGTTATCATTCTTTCTTCTATTTCCCCCTTTCTTTGCCTCTCTTACTCTTTTCCCCTTTCCCCTTCCCCTTCTCTTCTCTCTCTTTCTTAGTCTTTCATCTTAGATTATAATTCTTCCTCTCGTTTCTCCTTTCCTTTTCCTTTCTTTATACTTCTCCCCAACTCTATTATCTCTCTTTCTCCCCCCCCCTCTCTCTTTCTCTCTCTCTCTCCCCCCCTCCCTCCCTCCCCCCCTCGCTCTCTCTTTCCTCTCTCTCATTCTGTTTCTTCTCTCTCTCTCCCTCTCCCTCTCTCTTTCTCTCTCTTATCCCTCCCCTTTCTCCCCCTCCCTCTCTCTCTATCCCCCCCACCTTCAACTTTTGGGACCGTTAAAATGTGATTATGCTAATCTTGGGGCGCCTGGATTTTGTTTCTTCGTTTTTTCCATCCTCTCTCTCTCTCAGTCTTTCTCTCTCTCTCTCTCTCTCTCTCTCTCTCTCTCTCTCGTCTCTCTCTCTCTCTCTCCTCTCCTCTCTCTCTTCTCTGTCCTCTCTCTCTCTCTCCTCTCTCTCTCTCTCTCTCTCTCTCTCTCTCTCTCTCTCTCTCTCTCTCTCTCTCTCTCTCTCTCTCTCTCTCTCTGTCCTCTCTCTCTTGTATTACAACCATTATTACTATCACGATAATGGTAATAATAATGAAATAATAAATATAATAGTAGCAATAATGATAGTGATGATGATAATAATAATAATGATGATAATATAATAATAATAATGATAATGATAATACTATCTAATAACAATGTCAATGTATTAATAGTAATAGTAACAACAATATTGATGACAGTAATACCAAAAATTACCCACGATCGTAAGCATTATCATTGTTATAGTTATAATCATTATTATCATTATTTTTGTTATCATTATTATCATAATTATTGTCATTATTATCATTATTACTGATATTATCATTACTATTATTATATTTTTATTATTGTTGTTATCATTGATGTTATCATTATCATTATAGTTACAATTGCTATTATTATTGACTTCATTATAATTATTATTATTACAATTATATATATATATATATATATATATATATATATATATATATATATATATATATATATATATATAGTATATATATTATATATATGAATACATATATATATATATACATATTATATATATATATATATATATATATATATATATATATATATATATATATATATATAATGACAAAAAAATCATCTTTCAACAAAGTACTGCAGTATGTGTGTGTATGGACGTATGTATGTATCATTCTGTATATAAGTGGGTGTGTAGATTTTTTTTTACGCATATGGCGGTACTTTCTTTTTGTGTGCGTGGATAAATATATATATATTGAACAATCATAGATAAACAACATATTTTTTCAAGTTGAGAGAAAAAGATACAAAGCCAGGTAAATTCTGCGATTAAAGGGTTGCATTATGGAGTTGAAATTGCTC
>NC_051402.1:20267172-20269672 GCF_015228065.2 Penaeus monodon
GAAGGAGAGAGGAGAGAGAGAGAGAGAGAGAGAGAGAGCGAGGGGAGGGGAGAGAGAGAAAAAGAGAGAGAGAAAAAGATATAGAGGAGAGGGGAAAAGGGGGCGGAGAGAGAGAAAGAGAGAGAGAGAGAGGAGAGAGAGAAAGGGGGAGAGAAGAGAGGAGAGAGAGGAGAGAGGGGGAAGAGGAGAGAAGAAGCGAGGGGAAGAGAGCGAGAGTAGAGAGAGCCGCTAGCCTAGGAGGGAAGGACCGCCATAGCCTCTGCCAACAACTTTTCCCAACCCAAAACACCTTTTCCCAAACCCCCCCTTTTTAAAACCCTATCCCCCCCCCCTTCCTCCCCCTTTGCCCCCCCCCCCAACCCTCTCCCCTTTTCCACTTTCCCCCCCTAACCCTCCCCCTTCCCCCCCACCCCAACCCTCCCCCTTTCCCCCCCAACCCCAACCCTCCCCCTTCCCCCTCAACCCAAAAACCCCCCCTTTTCCATCCCCCCTTTCCCTTTCCCCCCAAAACCCCAACCCCCCCCCCTTTCCTTCCTTCCCCCCCCCCCCCAACCCCCCCCCCTTCCCCTCCTACCCCATAACCCCAAAAACCCTTTTTCCCCCCCTCCCCAGATTTGCAAATCCACAAGAAAATCCCTCCCCCTTCCCCTTCCCTCGTCCCCCCTCCTCCCCCCATTTCAAAAAAAAGAAAAAAAAAAATCATACATTCACCTCCTTTTTTCTTCCCCTTTTGCCATCTTTATAACCCCCATTAATGACCTCATTTGCATAATGCATATCCGTTATTTTTGTTAAGGCCAGCGGTTCAGCTCAAAGGGAGTCCGCCAGCTTTTCTTTTCACAGGATGGGTTTGTGGGCGTGTTCTACCCCCCCCCCCCTTTAAATCGTGTAGGATCGTGGGCGTGAAGAAGAGGGATATGGGTCTATTTCTCCCCTTCTTTCTCCTTCCCTCTTCCTTCTGTTATTTGTTTCTGTTGCTTATTTTCCTTTGTTGGTTTTCCTTAATAGAAAAAAATCATCTTTCTTTTCTATTTTTTTTCTCTTTCTTTATCGTGTTTTTTTTCTTTCTTTCCTTCATTCTCTTATTCTTCTTTTTTTTTGTCTGCATCTATGTTTTCTCCTCTCTTCTTTTTTTCAGGATCTAAATCTCTTCCTCTTATCATCATCATTATTCATTCCCTTTCTTCCTATTTTTTCGAATGTGAGAATGAATGAAGATTTTTTTTTTCTTTTTTTTCTTCTCTTTTTCCTTAAATATTGTTGTCCTTCTTGTCTTTTCTTCAACGCCTTTTTCTTTATTATCGTTCTCTTCTCTGCATCCAAATTTAGTTTTTCTCTTCCTTTCCTCTCTTCTTTCGTTGTTTCCTCGAAATTACTCTTCGAAATCTCTCTTCCACGTCTTTCTCACTCGTCCTTTTTACTCTTTTTTTGGCTCATTCTTCCTCTTTCTCATCCTCTTTGACTTCTTCCTGTTTTCTCTCTCTCTTCTTTTATTTTCCCCGTTTCCTCCATCTTTCTGTTCTCTAACCTCTAAAATTTAGATTTGGGCTTTCTCTCTTCCTCTCTCTTCCTCTCATCTCATCTTCGCTTCCTCATCCTTACACCCCACCTTTTATTTCTCGCCTCTCTCTTCCTCTTTCATTCTCTCTCTTCCTCTTCCACATTCCCTTCCCTCCTCTTTACGCGCAGATGAAGGAGAGGCAGGGAATTTGCAGGGAAGTTCGTACAATATTTTTTTCTATCCCAGCGTGAAAAGGAGGGATTTCATGATGAACAACAACTGTTCTGTTCTCATTCTGTTTCTTGTGAGTTTCTTGCGTGTTTCTGGCTGGTAGGGAAAGGGAGGTGTGGGGGGGGGTGGTAGGGGAAGAGGGAGAACGAGAGAGAAAACGATATGTATGTGTATATGTGTGTGTGCGCACACACACACACACACACACACACACACACACACACACGCACGCACACACACACACACACACACACACACGCGCACACACACACACACACACACACACACACACACACACACACACACACACACATATATATATATATATATATATATATATATATATATATATATATATATATGTATATATAATATATATTACAGATTTCCTCTGACCCACTTCCGCTTATCCCAGGAAGCTGAAATTTCACATGCATAATGATACACATCTCTGTAGGTCATGTCTTGATTGTTTTCTGTTACACCGGAGAAAGTGCAGTAAAGTGTGATAATAGAACCAATGAAGTATCGAGCAGTGATCAGATTTTTATACTTGAATGGCCGCACACCACAAGAGACCTAATGATTAATTAATGATATGGAACCAATATGGGGAGGATGCCCCATCATATGACGTTGTTACACATTGGCATCGCCAGGTCAGGTGTGGTCGAGGTCCGTGGAAACGGCTCCTATCCCAGGGCGACCCCAGTCTGCCATCGATGAGGACGCCATCCATCAAGCGGAGACTGCCATTTTTAATATTAC
>NC_051402.1:20274672-20277172 GCF_015228065.2 Penaeus monodon
CCTTAAAGTCTGTTCAAGGGTCATTTTCAGAGTGCCGGCGCTTTGGTAATGTTTCCCTTTCTTCCCAGGGGCCCACTGCAGTCTTCACCTACTGGCTGTAGGTGAAGACTGTACCAATATTATCTAAGTGTTTTGAACGTTTGTTTCTGTATATTTGAGATTTTCATCCAGAGACTCAGTTTGGTTTTAAAGTGGGACTACAGTGATGCATTGCTTATGTTATTGCCTGAAATGTAGTCTGCTTTAGACAGGGGTTATGAGTCAAGGCTTGTCTCTCTGGATTTTAGTGCAGCTTTTGACGCTGTTGGGTTGGTGTTCTTGGCCCTTTGTTCTTCATTTTATATACAAGCGAAATGTGGCTCGGTATTACTTATTAGATATTGGCATATGCTGATGATACTTCCTTCTACGCTGACACTCCTTCCCCGATAACCAGGCAAATAGTAGTTGACAACGTTACTGTAGTCCTAATGATAATTCAATCATGGTAATCTCGATGGAGGATGAAATGAAATCCTGCCAAATCCGAAGAAATTATTGTGAGTCGGTCTAGAACGCAATTTCCTCAGCATCCAGATCTGCCGATTAATGGAGTCTTAATGACTTCAGTGGACAATCTGAAGCTCTTAGGTGTAACCCTTGGTTCAAACCTTAGATCTGAATTGCGACTTAGGAATATGGCCCAGGCAGTTTCATCTAAGTTAGGCATCATTCGCAAGTGCAAGAGGATTTATGAAGATGCCAGCATTACTCGGAGACATTTCAATTGTTCCATTCTGCCTCGTTTCTAGTGTTGTTCTCCCGTGTGGTTAATTACTGCAGTCACACTTAAGATTGCTTGTTCGTTCTTTTAATGCCCTTCTATTTCTCCTATCTTACTCAGATTTGGGCACTGGGCATTGCAGGGATTTTGGGGCTCTTCAGTCTTTTAAAGATTGTAACCGATAGCTCACGTCGCCTCTATAAGTTTTCACTTGATTTTATCAGCCTGCAAGAAGTACTAGAAGTTCTACAACTCTCAATTATATGACTTTTGATGCAAGTCGATCGTCTACATCTCAGTTTTCTAGATGCTTTTTTACTGATAATTGTAGACTTTGGAATAGATCGCCTCCAAAGACTGTAACTTCTCCGACTCCTAATACGTTTAAGAGTTTAACTAATGTTTTTTTTTTTTCTAAATTTTCTATCTCCTCTTACCTTCTTAGTTGTGTTTTAACCTGGACAGACACCTTTGGTGGTATACTGCTCGAATTATACCCACCAGACAGACAGACAGACAGACAGACAGACGGCCAAGACATATAAGAGAGGAAAAAGCAGGACAAAAATATTGAGCGACCAACAAATAGACAAACACAAACACAGACAGACAGATAGGCGAATGGATAGACAGACAGATAGACAGGAAGAGAGATATAGACAAAAGGTCTATTCAAAGCACCA
The DNA here is from genome assembly GCF_015228065.2 of Penaeus monodon. NCBI lineage: Eukaryota > Metazoa > Arthropoda > Malacostraca > Decapoda > Penaeidae > Penaeus > Penaeus monodon. The sequence continues at coordinate 20,276,119 of NC_051402.1, forward strand.
CAGTAAACGCAAGAATCCTAATGTACCGAAACAACAGCCCTGGGAACAATTGACATTCAGAATAGATGATCAAATTGCCTTTTGTTCTCTTACAGGAAAGGCGAGTCTCCGCTTTACAAACAGCTCTCACAAACGCGTCGACTTGGCCACACGCACATGGAAAGACACACACAGGCAAACGCACACAGACGCACCCGGAAGACCGCACACGCATACTCACTTATATTTTAGATACACACATATATACACTCCCATAGGCATACACACTCATATGTAGACAAACACACACATACCTACAGACGAACACTATGACACACAAAACACACACACACACACACACACACAAACACACACACACACACACACACACACACACACACACACACACACACACACACACACACACACACACACACACACACACACACACACACACACACACACACACACAAACACACACACACACACACCTTACAAGATCCTCACATACACACCCAGACACACAGCCACACAACATAATTTGCAATATTCCTGCTCACATGGAGGCACACACACTCTTATAACCAAAAGCGCAGGTGACATCGACTCCCACCCTATTCCTCCCCGACCCATTTCCAATTTGTAGTCAATCAGTCCATCTATTGACTGATAAGGCCCATCGCTTGAAAACCAATAGCGATAAAGAAAGAGTGGGGGAGGGGGAAGGAATGAGGGAGGGTGGGGAGAGGGAAGGTAGAGAGAGGGAGGGTGGAGAAAGGGAGGGTGGAGAGAGGGAGGGTGGGAGAGGGAGGGTGGGGAGAGGGAGGGGGAGAGAGGGAGAGAGGGAGAGGGAGGGTGGAGAGAGGGAGAGAAGGGAGAGGAGGGTGGGGAGAGGGAGGAGGGAGAGAGGGAAGGTGGAGAGAGTATGGTGGAGAGAGGGAGGCTGGAGAGAGGGAGGGTGGAGAGAGGGAGAGTGGAGAGAGAGAGAGAGAGGAGAGAGAGAGGAGGAGAGAGGAGAGAGAGAGAGTGATATAATATATATATAATATATAATATATAATATATTATATATATA
>NC_051402.1:20282172-20284672 GCF_015228065.2 Penaeus monodon
ATATATATATATATATATATATATATATATATATATATATATATATATATATATATATATATATATATATATATATATATATATATATATATATATATATATATATACACACACATATATACATACATATATTCACACACACACACACACACACTCACACACACACACACAACATATACGTAGGTATATATGACATGGCCACCATCAACCGATGTCGACTTTGGCATTATTGACTCTGTCAGTGCCTGGACGAAAGAATGTGAGGAGCAAGCTGTTGCCCATGCAGCAGGCTCCCTCTCGCCACGCAGCTGGTGGATCCAAAGGAACGACTTAGACCGACACGGTTTGGCACCAGCGGCGTCGCAGGAGTTGCCAGAAGGAAGCAACTCCTGGGACACACACACACACACATATACATATGTGTGTGTGTGTGTGTGTGTGTGTGTGTGTGTGTGTGTGTGTGTGTGTGTGTGTGTGCATGTATGTATGTACAAAATGTCTGAACTGAATCACTTCCCGGCAAGAGAAGCATATCCGGCGCCACAAGTGGTCTGTCCTTTCCCCAAACGCACCTCTTCGCTGACCTTATCAGACGCTGAAACCCCAAACCTCCAGTTGACCTTTGCTCTTTGGACAGCCTGGGTTAGCGTCCTGTTTTTTATTCATCTGTTTATTTCCTCATCTTCATTCCATCTTGTCTAACATTATTTTAGTTTTGCTCTTTTTTTTCTTTTTTTTTGTGAGAATTTATGCACAGAGACGTAAATGTGATCAGTAATGCTTATCAAGCTAGATAGAGAATTCAAAAAAAAAAAAAAAAAAATAAAAAGGATAAAGAAGGAAAAGACGAAGGAAAGAAAGAAAGAATTGGTAAGGAACAAGATGTAGAGGAAGGGGGGGAGGAAGAAGAGGGGAAGAAGATAAGTGGAAGAAGTAGTGAGGAAGAAAATAGTAGAATAGAGACAAAAAAGAAGATTAAAAAATGTAAAATAAATGGACATAAAAGGAAAGATGAATGAAAGTGAAGATGCCAAACAACGAAAAAAAAAATGTTTATACAAAACAAGAACAAGTAGAAGAAGTAGGAGTTAAACATTTCAATAAATACACAAACATAAATGAAAACACCAAGCAAAAAGAGAGAAAAAAAGAAAAGAAACAAAGGAGAACAAAGGAGACGATGTGAGAAGAGAATTGGAAACAAGAATGTAGGAAGGGAGGACGAAAGAGGAAGGATATGTGGAATAGAGGGAGAATTAGTCTTTAAGCCTTAAAACATTTTTTAATATGTTAATAATGGCATTGAATTAGTGAGAATGAAAGAGAGATGCAAAACAAAATTTTTTTTAATACAACACGAAGAACAAGTAGAAAAGAGAACGTGAAAGTTAACAAAAAACAACAGAAGAAAACACCAAAAAGCGACAAACCAGAGGGAGAAGAGAGTAAGACGATAAGAGAAAGGGGATAGTAAGCAACAGGAGTACTTTCAATCAACAGTAGAGATACATACTACGAAAGTCCTCACGGGACCTATACAATAGTTATGTTCTGAATAGGAGTGCAGAATCTTTGTCTTTTTTTCCTTTTTCCTTTTTTTTTATTACTTTTGCCTATTATCGTCTTTTCTGTCATTTTTAGTTGAGTATAGAGATGGATATATTTTCTTTATGTCGTTGAAAAGGGTAGAGCCATTCAAAAATTGTAATAAAATACGTTGAAGGAGATTACTAATTGATATAGTATGTATCACATCAAGGTAGAGATATCAATGTTAACATTAATATGACTATTAAAGTAAGTGTGATTGTCATGGCAATGAGTTATAGGCAGCAACAGTTCAGAGAGCATTCAGAGAGGCCGGCAAGCTTCAAGGGCCCAAATTATTTCAGAATTGCAACTCTTAAAAGTTCCTAAAAAAAATACTAGTTTATTCTTCGACAGTTCTATACCATAAAACAACGCGGCGTGACTCGTAAAAACGATAATAATGGCAAAGAAGGTAATTATACAACAATATACAACACGAGGCCCATCTATATTTTAATAGTATTCATATTATATATTATTATATTTTTATATGATTATATATTATATATTTATATATTATATTATATTACATATATACATTATATATATATTATAATAATAATATTATATATATTAAATTATATTTTTGATAAATGTTTTAATAAATATGCTTTATATTTACCCTCGCCTTCCGTAACCCAGGCTGGCGAGGGGGATACGAGCCCGCTTTCAAATTCGCCATTTATTAACTTCGGCCAAATCAAACACTCGACACAAAACTCTGGACAGGCCATCAACATGCATTTCAAACGTTATTAAAGTTTTCCAAAATGATTTCCAAATCTCCATGCCTTCTCGAAAACCCTGGCTCCGCCCATGCATCCTCTCCGTATTTGTAATCGAGAAACAGAACTACGCAAAATAAACACAAGTTACAAAGAACCCAAAGTTTCAAGAAATCTCAACCCAA
>NC_051402.1:20291764-20301764 GCF_015228065.2 Penaeus monodon
GGAGAGAGAGGATAGAGAGGAGAGGTAGAAGAGAGAGAGAGAGAAAAAGAGAAAGAGGAGAGAGGAGAGAGAGAGAAAAGAAAGAGAGAGAGAGAGAAGAGAGAGATAGAGAGAATAGAGAGAGATAGAGATAGAGATAGAGAGAGATAGAGAAGATAGATAGATAGATAATAGATAGATAGATAGATAAGAGAGGAGAGAGAGAGAGACGAGAGAGAGAGGAGAGAATGAGTGAGTGAGTGAAAGAGAGAGCGAGATAGATAAATTTATAGACAGACAGATAGATAGAAGATATATAGATAGACAGATAGACAGAAGATTATAGATAGACAGATAGATAGAAGATATATAAATAGACAGATAGACAGAAGGATATATAATAATAGATAGATGAAGGATATATATATATATATATACATATATATATATAGATATATATATATATATATATATATATATATATATAAATATATAGATATATGGATGGGATAGATAATAGATCCTTAGAGAGAGAGAAAGAAAGCTCGAGAAATAACTCCATCAATTTAAGATGAAAGAAAAGAAAAAGAGAAAAAAAATGAAAACACACAAAAAAAGGATACTAAATAGATAGATACAAAAATAAACAAATAAATTGCAAAAAATAGATGCGAATAAACAATAGATAAAAAAACGGACCCCTTTTAAATTCCCGAAAAAGAAGCCTTAAAACCGGTGTCTTTACTATGTTTTTTTTTTTTTCTTTTCTTTTTCTTTTTTGCTGAATAGTGGAAAAATAAAACGCCAAAATGTTTTTTTTTCTTCTTCTGGGTGGCATGGGAAGGTCTTGCTGAGTCAGCATGAAACAGCATTTTTAATCATCCAAGGGAACGATAAAGTGAAAGAGGGCAAGAGGTAATCGTTCTCCCTCGTTTAGCTAAGCATTTTATTTTATTTCTGGAGAAATTTGTGTGTGTTATATATATATATATATATATATATATATATATATATATATATATATATATACATATATATATATATATATATATATATATATATATATATATATATATATACATACATATTATATGTATATATATATATTACATATATATATATATATATATATATATATATATATATATGTAAAGGGTTTCTTTTAGTGATGGTTTCACTATTTTTATTATGCGTGTGTGTTTGGAGTGCGGATGAGGTGTAAGGTTCATTTGGTTCACCTCCACCCGTTCGGACGGCAGCTTCGAGTCCACCAAAGCCTCATGTCAACCAAGGTCGGTGGTTGCCATTCTATGGTTTGCCACTCTATTCCGAGCTCCACACCTGAACACATTGTAAGTTGTTTATTCTTTGTATTTCCTGTACATACTGTTGGTGAATTGACTTAAGAAATATAATGCAGTGACGTGCAATGAACCGAAGTGATGGAAGGAATGTTTAAAATTATCTTGTTACTTATTGCAGCCTCCTATTATTAGAACTGGGCTACATTTTGATAGCTCCCCCCCGCTCCACCATTTGGCCCCTTTTTGGGACGAATTACTCCAGGTGCCTGAATCAAAGGCGGAAAACCTTCACATCCGTTCCACCGACTTTTCACCGAAAACCCTACTGAAAAATCCCCATTTTTTTTTTTATCTTGTATTTGTGTAATTGTACTTTTTTTGAGGAATAAAACTATGAAAGTGAAATATCGTTTTAAATTTCCCCCCGGGAGATCATACCCCAAGGATCCCATAAAAAACCGGGGGTTTTAAATTGCCAAATAAAACCCAAAACCAAAGAAACCACGGACAACGGGCGAAAGTAGTGGGATCCTCTTATAATTACTCGGGGCTTTTTTATTTTATTTACTTATTTACTTTCTTTTACGCCCCACAAAAATTTAATGGGGAAACCCGGAGGGTGGCCAACCATAAAGGGTTGAGGGGAAAACCCAAATGGGGGGAAATGGTGTTGTGGTATTTTTTTTTTTGGGGGGGAGTGTGACGCCCTCCGCGGGGTTTGTATTTTACATAGGGAAAACACACGTCATACGCAAAAAGGGTTTAAGACCCAATCAAATCCGATCGTCCCCTCCTTTTCAACCCGTTTCCGCGTGCATCGTGGGCGAGTGCCCCCTTTTTAAAGGTTTTGTTTCTTTTTTTCCCCTCGCTGAAAATTTAGGGAATCTCGTGACGCCTGTGGGTCCCCCCGGGGTGGGTTTTTAGATACTCCTTTTTATCTTAACGGGTGATGGCCTTGTACTTTGTACCCCTTGCGTAAGCCTCCCAGGGGCTTTTAAAACGATTTTTTGGGCGCTGATTTAACTACCCGGGTTTGTGCGATTGTGCTTAGTTTTTTGTTTATGTTCAAAAACATTTTTTTTTAAAGAATTGTTGATTTTCGAATTTTTGATAGCGTGAAAACACGTTCTTTCTTTTTATATAAAATTTTCTTTTTCCCATTTTTTTTGGGAATCTTTTTTATATTTAAAACCCTTCCCCGCTAAACTTAGTAAACTAGTTAAGTGTGCGAAGGACAAGTCTTTTTTTGCCGCGGACAAAATGCTTTATTTTTAAAAAGAGGGTTAGATAAAAAGAAAAAAAACGAAAGAGAAAAAAAGGGAAAAGGGAAAACGAGGGGAAGAGAAAAAAGGGAGGGGAGATCTAAACGCGAAGAGTTAAAATTCGGAGGGGAAAAGGACAGCCAAAATATAAGCAACGGGGCCAGAAAGCGTCCCCAAAACGAGCGGGCCCTTGCCGCTTGGAACCCGAAACCTTTCACTAATGAAAAGTCGTGATCATTCCCAAAATTTAAAGAATCCCTCTTTTCCTATGGAAATTTGATGATATTGAGGGATTTTTGCGTAGTTTTGAAAATTCTGCTTTGCAAGGATGGAATTCTAAGGTTATCATATTTCCCTTTGGCCCCTTTGGGGGAGGAAAGGCCTTGAAAATTTACGTAATTTTGGGGCAGACCCCATTTTGAAGGTTTAAAAAGCCCATTTAAAAGAAGGCGTAAAACCGTTACCTGACTAAATACCGAAAAAATTTTTAAAAAAAGAAAATTTGGTGATATTTAAAATTTTAACGTTCATTTAATTACGAGAATGACCCAGTTTTTAAATCACGGGGTTTAAACCCATGAGTAGTGTCAAAGGGGAATACAACTCTTTTTTTGCTTTTTATACAAGCCCAAAGGCTGTTGATATTGCCCTCTTGACCTTCGCACTTTCTCAAAAAACACGTTCGCAAGTACAGGGGAAAAGGGGCTCAAACGCAGATAGGTATCGTTGCGCCCCATAGAGCTTTTGGGGTCAAAACACCTTTTTAAAGATGAATTTCCTTTATAGAAATACAATGTTCCCCTTAAGGTTTGATTTTTCACCACTGTTCCAATGGGTAAACATACCCCCTTCTTCCCCCGAACTTAAATTCGCAAAAACCCAAAAGACTTTTTCGAAAGTAAATCCCTGCTTTTAAAGGCAAATGAAAATTACGATCACGAAATTACGTTGATGGTCCTTAAATGGAAAGCCTGAAGGGTATTTTTTTGATTCGGGTTGTCGTCATTTATAGTGAAGGAATCGCTCGTCCCCCTCTTTAAAGCGGGGAAATTGGTTGCGCTGTATGACTACCTGGGGGGGGCGGCCCCAAATTTCCCCCACCGCACGTTTCTGTTTTGGAAAAATTCCTAAAGGGGGTGGTTTGACGTCGTGGTTGGCCGAAAAAAGTTCACGGATGTCCCAAAGGTAGGGTTTCCGGGGGGTTAAAGGGCTTCGAGCGTAAATTTTTTCCGAACACGAAAGCACCCAAAACTCCCCCGAGGACGAAATTAATGCTTTTTGCAAGGGGGGGCCCCCAAAAGCAAGGAAAATGTGGTCCTGAAAAACTAATTTTTTCCGCTTCAAATTTGGAACTCTCTAGGCAGACGTAGGATCTCCCCCCTCTTCCCTTCTCTTCTAAACACTTTCGTTCTAAGGAAAAATTTAAAAGCTTTTTTCACTGAAAAAGGGCGTTGGGTAAAATTCAAAACGAGAAAATGGGTTTTTTTACCGTATTTGCGAAAAGAGCAAACACGAACACAAAATCGGGGGAAAAACCCTTGGGTTTTGCCCCGTAGATTTATTCCAAAAATTTGGGTCTAGGGCTCCGTTTTCCCTTTTTGGCGGGTCTTTTCTCTCTCGAAAGACTGCAAAAAAGGTTTTTCCCAAAATTTTTTGGGCCAGGGGGGGCGCAGAGATAAAACGTTTCGGTCCCCTTTGCAGGGTTTTTGCCGGGAAACGGCCCCCTAAGGCAAATCAAAAACCCCCCCAGGGTTTCAGATCCCAAAGCTAAGCGACTTTTTTCCCCGAGTACGATTGTTTATCGTGGGGCCCGATCCCCCCGCCCCGGCCGAGGCCACAAGTTTGGGGTTGCCCTTTTGATTGACATGGCCCCCAGTTTTCCTGAGCAGTTTCCTCGGGAAATATCGACTCGGAAACTTTTGCTAAAAGCGTTTTAACCCTTTTCGTCGTTGGAATACCGAAAAGATTTTTTTCCTGATCGTCGTAAACAATTTAATTTCTGTTTTGAGGGGCGGGAAGATAAATTTTCGACTCCCTTTCTTTTAAAGCCTTTATAAAATCCGTATCACCGTGTTTAATGGTACCGGTCGAACTTTTCCACGCAGTCCCTAAAAGCAAATGTTAAAAAAAGCTTTTGCAGCGATCGACCACATCCCTTGGGATGGGTTTTAAAATCCCATCCTTTCTTTTTTTGCGTATCGCGAGTTTCCTCACGAAAACGAAAAAATTAAAGGCCCTTTTTGGATTTGCTGTACGGCCTAAGGTAGGGGCCCTTTTATCAATTCTGCAAATTTTTTTGGGACTAAAGATTTTGGGAGGGGGTTAAAGAAAACCTATCAATATGTTTGACTGAGACCTAGATTAGAAAAATCGGCTAAACTACTCCCCCTCATGCAGACGGGGAATACCCAAATGTACAAGACGTATTTCGACGGGAAAGCTAAGCCGAACTTTTAAAAAAAAAGGGGATAAGTACTTGTCCCGTTGCCAACTTCGCATAAAAACTCCTTTTCAGGGGAAGGGTCCCTTTTCTGTTGTACCAAGCTAAAAAAGGGTTTTTAGACTATGAAAAAAATAAAGGGAAAAAAAGGCTTTATCATTAACATGCTGAAAAAATTTTAAAGACGCAAAATGGCATTTCTCCCTCTCGGGTGTCCCGCTTGCGTGTAGATGCTTTTTTATCCCATAGTAAGAACCTAATGGCGTAGGTGATATACCCGATTGTAAAACCTGGTAAATACAATTTTTTTTTTAAACTCTAAAACTCTCAAAACAAACCTCAGAGCTAAACCTCTAACGCTGATTTTCTTGACGTATTTCCCGGGAAAAAACCGGGCATGCCAGAAACAGAAAGTTCAGATATTCATTTGATTTACAGAGGTTCCCGTTCATACGAACCTTATCCTTTTCCATATCTTTTACGAAACCCTTTTTGACGGGGAAGGGGAAAGGTTTGGAGGGAATTGCGAGTAATTCCCCCTTTAAACCTCTGCTTATTTTTTCCCCTGCGAAACGGGTTTAAGAAGGCCGACAACTTTGGGGGTTTTTGTGTGATTTAAATTTCTTTTAAATGACATAACCCTTTCTTTGACGCTGGGGCCGATGCCGACCATGGAAAAAGCTTTGGGGTATTTCGGGGGAGATTCTCTTTAGGGAAAAGGGAATCTCTGTAAGGGTTACTGGCAAAATTCCCTGAGTGTAAGCGAAGCAGTAAAAACCGCGTTTGCTACACAGAAGTAGGGCCTTATTTCATTTTAAAAAATTCCCATTCGGTTTTTTGTAAAGCTTTCGCTTTCTTTTATTAGACTATTCTAAGGTAAAAAGCTGGTCTAAACAATGTTAATTGTTTATTTTTGGGCAACTTGGTTATAAAATTTGTCAGACATTTTCTATCATCTTTTGCCTTTTAGGAAAGTTTTTTGGGGCCCTTTTCCGACAGGGGTTAAACCCCCGGGCCCCAAATAAAAGTTATTTTGCTTATCCTAGCTAAAATATCTAGGGTTTTTAAACTTATGATAAATTAAGTTCCTTCCTATAAAATTAGTCCATTTAAAAACTGCCTTTAAACCCGGGGAAAAAGAAACGTTTCGCAGCTTTCTCGGGCCCCCTCTCGTTTTTAACCGAAAATTTTTAAATTCCCAATTTTGGCAACCTCGGGATATCCCCCGAAACCCCTTTTTTAAAAAAATTTATCCCCATAAAAGGAAAACTGCCCCTAGCCCCCGTTGACAGATTAAAGAATTAAAAGCTCTTTTATAATGCCCCCCAAATTTTTAAAATTTGCCCCTCAGTAAAAACCTTTTTTTATCTTCGAAATGAAAGCGATGAAACTGGCCTCGGGCCGTCTTTTTGCAGTGGTTTTATGGGTCCCATTCCCCTCGCCTACGCAAGTAGGAAAAAAAGATCGGGGGGACTCCTTACCTGTCATTTTAACGAGAGGTTTTTGGGGATCGTTTGGGGGATCGAAAAAATTTTATTGTTATTTGTATGGGCCAAATTTTTTCTGCAAACTGACAAACGCCATTAAAATTTAAAAAAATTTAAAAACAAAGGTTTGGCTTTTTGCCGGTCACCTTTGCCCTTCAAATCACATTTTATTCACAATAGAAATATAAAGGGGGAAAAAAAATGTTGGAGCTGACATACTCCCCCTGGTTTCTGTATAAAATTTTGTTTCTTGTTTACGTAACAAAACCCTTTCGTTATTATTAAGATAAATTTTTAATTGAGTGAAACCCCCTTTTCGCTGAAATCTTGCGATTTAAGTTGAAATTTTTGGGGGTTTGTAAAAGGGTTTTTTTTTTAGTGGGTGGTTTCACTATTTTTTTTTAGCGTGTGTTTTGGAGTGCGGATGATTTTAAGGTTTATTTTTGGGTTTCCCCCCACCCCCTTTGGCGGCAGCTTTTTGGTTTCCCAAAGCCTCATGTCAACCCCTTCGGTGGTTGCCATTCTTGGTTTGCCACCTTTTCGAGCTCCCACCTTAACATTGTAAAATTGTTTATTCTTTGTATTTCCTGTACATACTGGGGTGAATTGACTTAAAAATATAATGGGAGTGACGTGCCTGAACCGAAGTGATGGAAGGAATTTTTTAAAAAATCTTGTTTTCTTATTGGGAGCCTCCTTAAATTTTTAAACTGGGCTCATTTTTAAAAGCGGGAAACCCGCTCCACCAGTGGCCCCCTTTAGGACAAAAATTTTCCGGTGCCTGAATCTAAGGCTGGGAAACCCTTTACTCCGTTTTCCCCCGACTTTTCCCCCAACTACTGCAAACACGATTTTTTTTTTTTAAACTTGTATTTTTGTGAATTGTAACATTTTTTAGGAATATAAAAAATTTAAAATGCAATATCGTATTGAATAAAGCCCCAGATGATCTATATCCCAAGGATCCCCTAAAAAACCCCCGTGGTTAATTGCAAAAAAAACCAAACCAAAAAAACCAACGGACATAATATATATTTTAAATTAAAATATATAATTTTTATATATATATAAATTTTAATATTTTGTATATAAAATGTGTATATATATAATTTTATATAATAATAAAATTATATTTTTAATAATTTATTTATAAAAATATAGGGATATTAATATATGGTAATTTTTATATTATAAATTAAAATATATATATTTATATATATATATTAAAATCTGTTTATCCTAAACCCCAAATTTTTACTATATGTGTTTAAAATATAAATTTTTTATTTTAAAATCTATAATATATGTGGGGGTAATTTTATTATATATATCTTTTATATTATAATTTTTTTTTATTTCTAATTTTAATTGTTTTATCTTTTATTTTATATATATATCTTTTTATCTATATATTGTTTATAATATATATTTTATATATTTTAAAATATAAAATTATCATTAATTTTTAAAATGTGTTTCATTTTATTTCTAAAATATATTTTTCTAAAATTTTTTCCCATTTTTAAAATATTTTTATTTTAGGATTATAATTTATATTTAATATATTTTTTATATTATATATAATTTTAATTTTTATTATATATTAAAAATGTATATATATATATATTATATAACAATTTATATAATAATATATAATACTCTTATCTTACAAATATATTATATATAATATATATATATATTATATATATTTTATTATAATAATATATATATTAATATATATATATATTGATAATTTATATATATTTACTATATATTTTCCTATTATATTCTATATTATATATTTAAATTTTATTTTTAAAAAATATATGTTTATATATATATGATATATAATATTTATTTTATATATTATAATATTATAATTATATTTTATAATAATATATATATATTATATATTTTGAATATTATAATATTATATATATATGTTAAAATATTATATATATAATTATATTATTATATTATATATATTTATATAATATTATATTACTCTATCTCTATCTTTATCTCTAATATATTTATTCTATATTTAGTTTATACTATCTATCATATATATATATATATATATATATATATATATCTTCTATATTTATCTATATATATCTCTCTATATATATTATCTCTATATCTTATATATATCTTCTTATCTATATATCTATTATCTACTTCATATCTCTATCTTATCTCTATATCTCATCCTATATCTTATATTCTCTTCTCTTATTCTCTATCTATCTTTCTCTTATTTTTTTCATATGTTTCTTTATTTCTTTCCTCTTCCATTCTGTCTCTTCTTTTCATCTCTTTTCTTTCGCATGCTGTTATATCGCATATCCCGATAATGATAGCAAGAATTATGTAAATAATGAAAGAGAGATTAATGATGAAGATGATAACAATAAAGATAGATATTAATAATGGTTATAATAATACTAATAATAACGATAGTAACTAAAAAACCCTTCGGATAATAAAAATGGCACCTTTAACCAAAAAAAAAAACCACACCCCCAAAAACAAACCCAAAATCAAAAATTCACCCCACGTTTTAAATTTTCACCATCACCCACACTATACCACTCTCGCTGTTAGATTCGCCAAACTCCATTCTACATCACTGATTTTAATACCGCCACAGCACCATCATTTTCAAAATACTCCCGTTACTCTAAAATTTCCAAAAAATCCCCATTTTAAAAACCCGGGAAAATACCCGCCCCTAATACGTCTTTTCAGTATGCAAATTTATGGGCGAGGATGTGGGGTTTTAAACACAGGGCAGGCAAGGGGAGATTGGGCCCCGGGCTATTTGCTTTTTTAAAAAGAGGAAAACGATTATTAAGTCTAATCCCCTTATAAAAGGGGAAATTTATGCAAAAGGGGGGGGTCTGTTTTTTTTTCTAGGGGGGGGGGGGGTTCGTTTTATCGTTAACGGAGCTTTTGCATTGTCGTTTTTTTTTATCATATCTGTTTTTGATATAAATGTTATTTTTTTAAAGAAAATTTAAAATTATTATTTTTTACATTTTTATTTTTTATTATAATTATTACTTTTATTATTATCATTATTACTATTATTATTATTATTATTATTATTATTATTTTATTACCATTATTATTATTATCATTGATATTATTATTGTTTTCATTATTACTTTTATTATTGCTAATATCATATGTTATTATCATTATTATCCTTATTATTATTTTTCTATCATTATTATCATTACCATTGTTATTATTATTATTATTATTATTATTATTATTATTATTATTATTATTATTATTATTATTATTATTACTACTATTATTATCTTTATCATTATTATTATGATTATGATGATGATGATTATTATTATTATCATTATTATTGTTATCATTACTATCATTATTTTTATTGTTATCATTATTATTATAGTCATTATCATCATCATCACCATCATCATTATTATAATTATCTTTGTTATCATTATTATTATTTTATTATTATTATTATTATTATTGTTATTGTTA
>NC_051402.1:20304783-20309783 GCF_015228065.2 Penaeus monodon
CCCTAACACCCCCCCCCTTCCCCCTAAAATTTTCCAACCTTTAAAATTTTTTTTAAAAAATCCTTCTCTAATCCCCCCTCTTTTAAAACCCTCGCCCCTTTTTACCCCTTTTTATTATATTTATATTTTTATTATTTTATATAAATTTTTATTTTAAAAATTTATTCACTATTTATAAAATAAAAAAAATATTATAAAAATATAAAATAATAAAAAATAAAAATTTTTTAAAAAATTAAAAAATTTAAAAATAATAAATATAAAATAAATAATATTATATAATAAATTTTAAAAATATATAAAATTTTTAATATAATAAAAATTTATAATAAAAATTTAATATAAAATTTTTTTAAAATAATATATTATTATAAATATATATATTTTTAAATATAATATATTATAAATATATAATAAATATATAATAATATAAAAGATAAAATTATATATAATTATAAAAATATATATAAAATAAATTTTTTTTTATTAATTTTTTATATATTATATAATATAAAAATTATATAAAAATTTTAAAATAATTATATATATTTTAATAATCAATATATATTATAATAATATAATATATATTTTAAATATTAATATATATATATATTTTTAAATATAAAAATAAAAATAAAATTTTTTTATAATATATATATATATATATATATTATTATTATAAAAAAAAATATATTAATAATAAAATTTTAATATAACCTTTTTATTATAATATATAATATATATATATTAATTTTTATATATATATATATATATAAAATTAAAATTATTTATATTATTTTAATATATATATTATCAAATAAAATTAATATAAAATTTTATATAATTTTATTAAATATTATATATTAAATATATTATTTTTTTATTTTATATACATATATAATATATATTTTTAATTAATATTTTTTAATAATATAAATATTTAAAATTTATTTATATTTATTAAATTTTTTAAAAATTATATATATATATATATTATTTTAAATAAAAAAAAATTTTAAATAAAAAATATTAAAAAAATTTTATATTTATTTATATAATATTTTATATATATAAATATATATATATATATTATTTTTTTATATAATTTTTAATATATTATATATCTAATTTAAATATGGTTATTAAAATATAAATATTTTTATTTATAAAATTTATTATTATAATATATATTTTTAAATTATTATTATAAACAAATATTTAAATTTATATATTTTATTATTATTTTTTTAAATTATTTTTTTAATATTTTTTCTATTATATATTTATTTTTTTTCAAAAAATTTTTTTTTTTAAATTTTTCATTTCCTCTTCAAATTTTTCCCCTTTTTTTTAAGTCTGCTTTTATTATCGTTTTGGGTTTTTGCCCGATAATGATAGCAAGAATTATGTAAATAATGAAAGAGAGATTAATGATGAAGATGATAACAATAAAGATAGATATTAATAATGGTTATAATAATACTAATAATAACGATAGTAACTACAAAACTCGGATGAATAACAATGGCACCATAACCTAAAAAAAAAACACACCCCATAACAAACCAAAAAACAAACTTCACCCCACGATTTTTTACCATCACCCACACTATACCACTCTCGCTGTTAGATTCGCCAAACTCCATTCTACATCACTGATTTTAATACCGCCACAGCACCATCATTTTCAAAATACTCCCGTTACTCTAAAATGCCATAAATACCCAGTTAATATCCGCAAATACCCGACCTAATAGCTGTCTCATTCAGTATGCGATTTATAGCGAGTGATGTCGGGTTAAACACAGGGTCAGGCAAGTGAGATTAGGCCCTGCTATTTGCATTTTAATAAGAGAGACGATTATTAAGATCTAATCGCCTTATATAAGGTAGTTATGCGAAGGGGGGGTCTGTATTTTTCTAGGGGGGGGGGGGTTGTTTTTTTCGTTTAAAGGGCTTTTTTCATTGTCGTTTTTTTTTATCATATCTGTTTGATGATATCACTGTTATTATTTTAAAGAATAATATAATAATTATTATTATTATCATTATTATTATTATTTTCTTTTTATCATTTATTTTCATTTTAAAATATTATTATTTTATTATTATTATTATTATTACCTTATTATTATTTTCTTGTATTTTTATTTTTTTCATTATTATTTTATTTTTGTAATATCAATATGTTATTATTTATTATTTATTATTTTTATTATTATTTTATTATTTTATTTTATTATTATTATCGTACTATTCATTATCATTTTATTTCATGGTTTCACCCCATCATCATCATTATCATTTTTATTTTTATTTTATTACATTGTCATTTCATCATTTTCATTTTATCATCATTTAATTATTATTATCATTTTTATTATTGATTTGATATTTTTATTATTATTTTATTATTTATTATTATTTATTTTATTATTTCATTATTATTATTGTTATTTTATCATTTTTTCTCATTAAAATTGTAATTATTTCTTTTATTTTATTATCATTAGTTATTAATTATTTATTATTATTTTTTCTATATTTTATCTACCTTATTATTATTATTTTTTTTATTATTATTTTCTATTTTTATTATATTGTTATTATTACATCATCATTATTAAAACGTTTTTATTATTATCATTATTTTTAAAAATTATTTTATTTTTTTTTATTATTATTATATGTATTATTTTTATTATTATTTTTTTATATTTTATTATTACTATATTATTACTTTATCTTTTATTAGATTTTGATGTGATGATTTTTATTATTACATTATATTTTTCAACTATCTTTTTTTTATGTTTTCATTATTATTATGTCATTATCATCATATCACCATCCATTATTTTAATTATCTTTTTACATTTTATATTATTTTTTATTATTATTTTGATATTATTATTTTATTATTATTATATTTTTAATTTAATATTTTAAAAATTTTAAAAAATAAATTTTTTAATTTATTATTTTACCATTATCATAATTCTGTTATTATTATTATTTCCATTTTTATTATTAGATTTTTAATATTTTCATTATCATCAAATTTTATTTTAGTTAGTAGAGTATCATTATCATTATTATCATTATTTTTTAATAAATATTTTCGATCTTATCATTATCCTTTTCTTTTTTCATTTCATTCATGTTATAATCTTCGAATGAAAAAGAAAAATGAAAAAGAAAAGGAAATTAAATGTATAAAGAAATATTCCCCATCCCATCCCCCAAGCACAAAGAGAGAGAAAGAGAAAGAAAAGATAATAGAGAAAAAAAATTGAAGGGGAAAAAGGGGAAAAGAAGGGGAAAAAGGGAAAAAAAAAAATCAAAAATTACAGTAACCTAATCACAATGATAGTAGAAATTAGAAGAAAGAAGAAGAAGAAGAAGAAAAAGAAAAAGAAAAAAGAAAAAAAAAGAAAAAAAAAAAAGAAAAAAAGAAGAAAAAGAAGAAGAAGGACGAAAAACAAGAAGAAGAACAAGGAAGAAGAAAAAGACGAAGAAGAAGACGAAGAAAGAAGAGAAGAAGAGAAGCAGAAGAAAAAAGAAGAAGAAGAAGAAGAAGAAGAAGAAGAAGAAAGAAGAAAAGAAAAGAAGAGAAAAAAGAAGAAGAAAGAAGAAAAGAAGAAAAGAATAAGAAGAAGAAGAAGAAAGAAGAAGAAAAAAAGAAGAAAAAAGAAGAGGAAGAAGAAAAAGAAGAAAAAAAAACAAGAAAAAAAAGGAAAAAGCAAAAGGAAGAAGAAGAAGAAGAAGAAAAGAAAAAAAGAAAAAAGGGGAAAAAAGAGAAAAAAAAGAAAAAAAAGGGGAAAATCAAGATATACATTACCCAAAGCCTAATCACAAAAAGCCCTAGAAAGGAAAAAATTAAGAAGAAGGAAAAAAGAAAAAAAAGAAAAAAGAAAAAAAAAATTTAAAAAATAAAAAAAAAAAAAGACAAAAAATAAGATATACATTTTCCCTATGGGCCCATCACAAGCAAAAAATGAACAAAAGGGGGAAAAAGAAGGGAGAAGGGGAAGAAAAAAAAAAAAAAAAAAAGAAGAAAAAAAATAAAAAGCACAAAAAAAACGCAAAAAAACAAATTCTACCATGGCCCCTCAAAAGCCCCCTAAAATCGAAAGAGAAACCGGAGAAATTCAAGTGTTTGCGTGGGGGGGAAAAACGGTGAAAAATATCAATGTTAACCCCTATTATTCAAATTATTTTTGTTGGGTTTGTTTTTTGGGATTTGATTGTTTTTTTTTACTTTGGGTTTTTTGTTTTTTTATTTTTGGTTTTTTATTTTATATTGTTAATAATTAAATTTAAACTATTTTTTTTATTATATGTTGTTTATTTTTTTTTATTATCCCAACTATTTTTATTATTTTATTTTATTATTGATTTTTATTATTAATTTTAATTATTTTATCATTCATTATTGTTTATTTCATTCGATTAAATATTATTACTAATATCTCACAAAAATCTCATCTAAAATTTTTTTTTGTAATTTTTATTATATATTAAAAAAATTATGTTATCATTATTTTGATTTTATTACAAATTAAAAAGTTTGGGATAAAAAAATTTTAAAGGGTCATCTTTTTACATTGTTTTTTTTATTACTTATTATATTATTTTATATTATTATTATTATTATTTATTTTATTATTATTTCATTTTATATTTTTTTTATTATATTTTATTATTATTATTTTATTTTTGTTATTATTATTAAAATTATTATTATTATTATTTTTTATTATATTATTTTTATTTTATTTTTATTTTTTATTATTGTATATTTTTATGTACTATAATCATTTTTATTTTACTACTTTTAAATTATTATTATTATTTTTAAATTTATATTAAATAAAAATAATAATATAATAATAATAAAAATAAAAAAAATAAAAATTTATAAATTTTTTTTTTTTTTTTTTCCTTCTCTCTTTTTTTTTTTTCTTTCTTCTTTTCTCTAAATAATAAAATAATAAATT
>NC_051402.1:20322224-20324724 GCF_015228065.2 Penaeus monodon
CTTTCCTCCTTCCCCCCATCCTTCCTCCTTCCCCCCTTCCCCCCCATCCTTCCTCCTCCCTCCCTCCTTCAGTCCGAACCACCCCAGGAGGAGGCGAGGAAGGTGCTATTACCTCGCTCATGTTGCATATATGCATATCCGACTAGGCGAGCAACCTTGTATCAATTAACTTAAAGTATTCATTCTAATTTGCATCTTAAGGTAAATGAATTTGAACGATGAATGAAAATATTGTTCAACTTACAGGCACATAAACCTGAACATATTTCTATCTTCCCCGTCTTGAGTATGCATAAATGTGACTGTAATGTGTGTAAATAGGTGTTTGTCTGTAAAAAATGGGGATTCATGTTTATGTGTGTGTGTGTGTGTGTGTGTGTGTGTGTGTGTGTGTGTGTGTGTGTGTGTGTGTGTGTGTGTGTGGGTGGGGGTGTGTGTGTGTGGATTTATCTTTCGTGTATGTAGAATGTATGTGTACATATATCTTTATGATGAAGTGCATATATACATCAATATTTTACACCGCAACTGCATATGCCCCGTAACACACCTGCAAATAGGGCTGACTTTATACTACAGAACAGATACCCAAATCGACCATCCGTCCATCAATAGAGCCCAGAGATCCTTATAGAGAGTCAGGGTCTTGCAACAGATGGCAATCTTTCTCATGCTTAAGCTCGACCCCAAGGAAGCTCCCAAGACGAAGATTTGCGTCGAGAAGAAGCTTAAGGAACAACTCGCCCTTACACAGACGACCTGAACAGCTACTTCATTGGGTGAAAAGGCGCTTATCATGACTGGGAGGGAGGAGGGGGAAGCGAAGGCGGGGGAGAGAGAGAGAGAGAGAGAGAGAAGAGAGAGAGAGGAGAGAGAGAGAGAGAGAGAGAGAGAGGAGAGAGAGAGAGAGAGAGAGCAGGAGAGAGAGAGAGAGAGAGACGGATAGAGAGAGATAGATAGATAGATAGATAGATAGATAGATAGTTAGATAGATAGAGAGAGAGAGAGAGAGAGAGAGAAAACGCACACACACACACGCAAACATATATATATATACATATACACACACACACACACACATATATATATATATATATATATATATATATATATATATATATATATTATATATATATATACATATATATTATATACTATAATATATGTGTGTGTGTGTGTGTGTGTGTGTGTGTGTGTGAAAGAAAGCAAACAGAAAGAAATCGAAAGAAAACGACCCCAAACAAACACAGCAATTTCTTTCGCCAATGCACTCTGACGCCCCCCCCCCCTCCCTCTTTTTCCCTCCCATCTCTCCCCTCCTCAAATTTTATTAACCCCATTTCTCCCCTCCCTCCCCTCCCACACGCTTTCCCTCCTCCCTCATTTAACTCCCACACTAAATCTCCCCCTAATTTTCCCTTCATCCCCCTCCCTTTCAAAATCCCTAACCCCTTGCCTTACCCGTTCCCGTTCCTTCCCATTTCTCTTCCCTATTCCCCTATTTACTCCCCCCTCCTTCCCCCCCTCCTTACCCCTCCCTCCTTCCCCTTGTCCCTTCCCCCCCCCTCCCCTCCCCTCCCCCTTCTCCCTCCCTTCCATCATCCCTCTTCTTGGCTTCCCTCCGCCCCTCCTTTCCCTCCTTTTAACTCTTCCCTTCTCCCTCCCTTGACCCTTACTTCCCTCTAACCCTCGATCCTCCCCTCCATTTTAACTACCCCCCCCCTTCTCCACTCTCCCTTCCACCCCTACTTCTTAACCCTCCCCCTTCCCTTCCTTAATTCCCTCACCCCCCCCCTCCCTCGGTCCCTTAACCCCCTCTCCCTTCCGTCCCTTGCTCCCCCCCCCTCTTAACCCTCGCCCCCCCCTCCCCTCCCCTAACCCCCTTTCCCTTCCGTCCCTTGCTCCCTCCCCTCGCTCCTCTTAACCCTCGCCCCCCCTCCCCTCCCCTAACCCCCTCTCCCTTCCGTCCCTTGCTCCCTCCCCTCCCTCCTCTTAACCCTCGCCCCCCCTCCCCTCCCCTAACCCCCTCTCCCTTCCGTCCCTTGCTCCCTCCCCCTCTTACTGCCTCCTCTAACCCTCGTCCGCCCCTCCCTCCTCCCCTAACCCCCCTCTTCCCTTCCGTCCCTTGCTCCCTCCCCTCCTCCTCTTAACCTCGCCCCCACTCCCCTCCCCTAACCCCCTTTCCCTTCGTCCCTTGCTCCCTCCCCCCCCCCCTCTTAACCCTCGCCCTCCCCCTCCCCTCCCCTAACCCCCGCTCGGTCCCTTAACCCTCCTCACTCTCAACTCCCCGTTCCCTCCCTTACCCCTCTCCCCCCATCGTCCCTTAACCTTCTCCCCGCCCCTCCCCTCCCTCCCCTCCCCCCCTCATTGCAAACCACAATGGAGCTTAGTCCTTGGAAAGCAATTTATAAGGCCAGTATATTGCACTGCACAATGCTAGCAACATTAGCATACGGAGTAAGTGAGTACTTGACTCTTCTCTCCCCCCACCAGATTCTCC
>NC_051402.1:20327224-20334724 GCF_015228065.2 Penaeus monodon
GTCTTTAGTGGTTTGGCGTGCTAAATATTCTAGGGGGAAAAAGCTGAGCTATTAATGAAGGAGAAGTGGAAGAGGAACTTTCACATATACACAGTATCATCAACTGACAGATTATGGTAATTTTTATACGGCTACTTCTGTTCCTACCGTTACTACTACTGCTGCTACCACCACTACTGCTATACGTCTGCTTTCACTACTACAACTACAATTAATATAACACACACACACACACACACACACACACACACACACACACACACACACACACACACACACACACACACACACACACACATAATTGATATATACCTGACATTCCAGAATTAAAAATCGGGAAGGCAGAATATTGGCAACCCATAAAGGAAGATGTGAAATCCTGTGCTGGTCATCCACACAACCGAGACAGAATTAATAATCAACCACATAAAAATGCGGTGTTATGGGTGAATGCCAAAGGGCTCCCTGACGCTAAGATGTTAGTCCAACTAAAATATACTGATAACAATAGTAAAATGAACAAAAAGGTGGAGAGGCATACATTCTTGGCAGATTATATGTAAGTAATGTAGAAAAAGCAGATGCACAGGCGCATAGTAGTGAAAATTTTGCAAATAGATGGGAGAATAATGTAAATATCTGTACAGTAGTAAGACAAATCTGCATTAAAAATAGATAATTATTTATTCCAAGACTACCTGAAAGTTGCAACAGTAATTGCTCAAGGTAAGATTAATTATTTAAGTTATTGGAGATTTTGAATGGGACCATCTAACTGAAAGGGAAAGGAAAGGGCAAGGAATATTATCATTAATCATGAAGAAGTTTTCGTTTTAGATGATGAATTGCAAAGACTCAGATCCGAACCGGCACATATTCATGTTGCAAACAATATTCCAGTCCGAGCGCCTACTTATCATTCGTTATCCTGATAAGGCTAAGGAAATCACAACCACAATGCTACAGAAAATAGAGGAGAGGGGCATTATTGAGACCTCAACATCAGCAAGGTTGAGTCTAATCGTCCTGGTAAAGAAGCCTAACGGCGATAAGCGATTATGTCTCGACTGGATGTTTACTCGACTATCGCCGTGTAAACACCCAGTCAGCCAGGGACGTGTACCCTCTTCCATGGCTTGGGGACCAATGGAAAGGCAGCCGGACAGGAATATTATGCATCATTAGATCTTCAAGAAGTTTACTTTGAAACTGAACTTGATGAAACATCCTAATATTTAACGACATTTTCAGATGATTGCTCACTGTATAGGTTTCATAGATTACCGTTTGGACTGAGTTATGCTCCAGCCATCTTTCTAGGAAGAAGCAGGAAGTCCTTGCTCCTCATATTCGAGAGGGCTGGCTGCGTGATTACTCAGGCGACGTGATCCTTGGGGGAGACACCTTTGAAACATTGCTAAAGGATAAAGGAACCTAATTAGATTTAAGTAAACGCAGAATAAGGGAAAGCTCAGTAAAATTCCTGGGACACATAGTTTCCAAGGAAGGATGCAAGCCAAACCTTTTGATTATCACTGTAAGAATGTAAGGGAGGTTCACAGATTCCTTGAAATATGTGGATTCTATAGAAAACACGCCTCTAATTTGGTCTGTATAGCCAAAACCCTCACGGAACTGACAAGGAAGGAAAACAAATTTATTTGGTCAATAGATTGTGATAGAACATTTATAGGAATGAAAAGTGGAGTGTGCCTATTTTAGTTAAAGCACAGGAGGAGGAACCGTTTATCCTAACAACTGACGCAAGCGTGGGGTGTATTGGCACAGATTCAGCCATATGGAATGCAAGGGGTGGTAGGATGTTATAATAACAAACTCGACAAAGTGCCAACATTCTGTCACTGACAAGGAAGCTTTCGAATTCCTTTCGGAATTTCTGGCATTATACCTGAGGAAACCGATTTATGATATATACTAACCCTTGATAAGCATATTTCATAAGAAAACCAAAAGCCCTCTTCTGAGTAAATGGATATTAGAGATGCAAGAGTATAACCTTAAAATCAGGTATGTAAAGGGAGAAGAGAATGTAGTGGCAGACCAACAATCTAGACCAGTCTTAAGAACCTAAGTCATAGCCAGTAAGGAAAGTGAAGCTTTCTTAAGTGTCTCAAAAGATGACTTCACTGATTGCCACTTTTCAACTAGAAGTTGGCCTGTTATATTATACAATAGTAAGGAAGGATAGGGGAATAAATTTTAACCTCGTGGTACCAGATGAGTTAAAAATTAATGCTTTATAATTTGCTCATGAGTCTGTCAAAACCATAAGTAAGGTTGAATAATTTTTCAGGGAGATCCTAAGAGTATATGCACAGAATTTTGTCAAGTGATGCAATGTTTGTGCGTTAATAAAGGGATAAACGGGTATTAAGTCTAAATTCTAAGGATTTCCAACAGTCACAATGCCACTTGAAAGATTATCTATAGGTACAACCGACATGATTGCTGAACAGGGAGGGAATAAGGATATGTTGACGATAAGTGATAATTCTTGCTTTGTTAAATTGTATTGGTTGAAACGGAAAACTGCCTCAAGCGTGTGTGAGACAACAGTTGGGGGGTTAGAATTTACAAATGAAGAAGGGGTGAACGTATGTGCCATGTCTGAAATAAAACATATGATCATTGAGTTGTAGAACGAGTCCATGGATCAACTAAGCGGATGATGAGGGCCCTGTGTAAAGGACACCTCATAGATGACCGCCGTTGCTTAAGCACACAGAAAAATGTTTGAACAGAGCCACACATGGAAGCTCAGGTGTAATCCCGTGGTGGGCAATGTTTGGTAGAGCATTACCTCGTCAAGCGTCAACAGACTAAGCCAGAAAGTAATGTGTAAAAAGCACATGAACTCGTTACAGAAATGAAGGAAACTAGATTGAATGACTACCTAACTCAGAAATATTTAGGATGCCACAACATAAAACTGGAGTTGGGCACATTTGTGTTTGTGAAGAAAGAAATATTTGAACAGGGCATCAGTCAAAAACTGGAAACAAAATGGCAAGGACCATTTGAGTAGGAAGAAGTGGTAAGAGATGGGGGTATTTATAGACTTATAGACCCACTTAGTGTAAAAATCATTGGCAGACCAACAGACAAAATCAAGGCCGCCGTTTGTTGCAATGAGTATTCGCAGCGACGATCTGAGTGATGATGATATAAGCTCATAAGTCCAAGGTTGAGCTAACAGTGACGATAGAGACAACGAGGTAAAGAGTGATAGTGACACTGATTTAGGCGAGGAGAGAAACAGACCCCAAAGAGATGGAAAGGTTATTAAACAAAATGGTTCTGTGAAACGCAAATGTCTGAAGAAGGGATAGAAACTGCTGAGATGACAGGAGGGAGGACGTCAGAGACACTTCAACATGGATCGAGCAGGACTAAGACTGAGATGACATGCTGACCCATCCTTAGAGAGTAATCAGGCGGTCAGGGGACATGTTCAGCCTTTGGACCAACTATCACCTGAACAGGGACACCACCGGCCAGGAGGTAACGATACGGCCTACCAGAAAGGGTTGGGCTGGAAGAAAGACTTCAAATGACAGTCAGTGGGACATGAAAGAGTCCTGTAAACACACACACACACACACACACACACACACACACACACACACACACACACACACACCACACACACACACACACAAAAAAAAAAAAAAAAAAGCATGTATATATATATATATATATATATATATATATATATATATATATATATATATATATATATATATATAGAGAGAGAGAGAGAGAGAGAGAGAGAGAGAGAGAGAGAGAGGAGAGATTGAGAGATTGAGAGATTGAGAGAGAGAGAGAGAGAGAGAGAGTGAGGAGAGAGAGAGAGAGAGAAGAGAGAGAGAGAGAGAGAGAGAGAGAGAGAGAGAGAGAGAGAGAGAGAGAGAGAGAGAGAGAGAAAGAGAGAGAGCGAGAGAGAGCGAGAGAGAGAGAGAGAGAGAGAGGAGAGAGCGAGAGAGCAAGGGAGAGACCCCCAACGCCCTCCGCTCTCCACATATATATGCAAACGCTACACAAACACGAGGAAAACTGTGTCAATATCTTAAACCAATATTAGACATTCGACTTTCGGTGCACTCAAAAGAAAAGAAAATGGCTTTCTTTTCTCCCCCCCCCCTCTCTCTCTCTCTCTTTCTCTCTCTCTCTCTCTCTCTCTCTCTCTCTCGCTCTCTCTCTTTCTTTTTTCGATTCAGTGATTGCCATTTTCTCTTGAAGTTTGTTTTTGCAATACATATTTTGTTCTGAGAAGCGATTTTGTTCCGTTTTTTTTTTCGAATCAGTTCACTTGAGTTAAATGAATAATTTGATTTGTATTTTTCTTTATCTTTCTTTCTTTGCTTGTTTTAAAGTTCATCGTTCTCTAAGACAAACATTTCGGCTTAACTCTTTTGGCAAAAAAAAAAGAGGAAACGAAGATGAAAATGGTAGAAAAAATGAAATTAATACTAGAATGAAAGGGGGAGTAGAAAAATGAAAATAGTCTTGATGTGATGGCAAAGTGAAGAAGATGATGAAGGGAGGAAGAGAGATACTCATGATAATGATAATAGTAAAATTAATAGTAATGATGATGATAACAGAATGAGAGGAGCGCCGTAGAGGGCCAGAGAGACAGGAGACTCAAACGAGAGTCCGAGGCGAGGCAAAGTCAGAGGGGAGTTTTAGGGAAGTCAGAGAAGAGTCACGGGAGAGTCATGCGAGAGTCATAGGAGAGGCAAAGTCAGAGGAGAGTTATAGGAAAGCTAGAGGGGGGTCACAGGAGAGTCATGCGAGAGTCAGAGGAAAGTCATGCGAGAGTCACAGGAGAGGCTCACAGGGGATTTATAGGAAACTCAGAGGAGAGTCACACGAGAGTTCAAGGAGAGGCAAAGTCACAGGAGAGTCGCAAGAGTGCCACGGGAGTGCCCCAGGAGAGTCGTGTTCCCTTATCTCTCGCACAGGCGACTGGCGGACGAATCCGACGGGTTTCGTGATCCAATTTCACGTATGACTTCCCTCAAGGGGTTGTCGCTTCCCCTTTAACCCCTACTGCTCTTCCTCCCTTTATCTCCCCTTCCTCCTTCCCCACGTCTCTCCTCCTTTCTCCGCTCCCTTTCCCCGTCCTTTCTTCCTTTCTCTCTCTCTTTTTCACACTTTTTTCTCCTTTTTATCTCCTCTTTTCCCTTCCCCCTCTTCTCTCACTTTCTCCTGTCCCCCTTTTTACTCTTTCTTCCCCATTTCCACCTACTCTTCCCACTCCCCCATTTGTGTGTACGAGAGTGTATATGGAATTAAGAGGTTAAAGGGTGAAAATTAGGGTGAATTTGTTTATCAGTGTGGGGGGGGGGGGTAACAATCAGAGGTACGAATGTTGGGAGGGATGGTGGGAGTGGGACGGGGGGGGGGGGGTGTCCTTGTATATCACGAAGGGAAGAACAAAGAGGTTAATAGAGTCACTTCGAAAAGGGATTAAGAGGGAGTTGGTTGATAAACGTCTTGGATAAACAAATATACTCGTACACACATACACAGAGACACAAACACACACACACACACACACACACACACACACACACACACACACACACACACACACACACACACATACGCACACACATACACACGCACCCGACCCTCCTACTGCTAGACCGCTTGTCCCCAACGATGTCCAATGTTTATCTAAGCCTTCATCATCACCTCAGCATTGATCACACTCGACTAGTTCATTAATCAGACCCTTACAAGTACTCCATTTCTCACACCCTACTGTAACTTCTACTCCGGTCCCCACGAATACTCCATCGATAGCTCAGACCCCCACCATTGCTTCTTCCACAGAAACAACTTTTACTTTAGCTTCAGACCCCACTATTATATCTGAGACCCCACCATTGCATCCTTTATACGCCAGACCCCCCACCAACACCCTTCCTCCTACCTTAATGGCCCCACCTCCCCCACTATTCTTGTACCCTTCCTCCTACTCTCTTAACCCCCCTCCCCCCTCCCTAATCAATACCCCAGACCCCCCTCGTCCCCTAACCATCTACTTCCATCCCCCATCTAACTACCTCTCCCCCCCCTTCTCCCTCTTCCATTATTTCGTTATCTTTCCTTCTATAACTACACCCCTACTATCCCCACTACCTGCCTCCTTTCCCCCCTCGATCAATGTCCTCATTCCCTCCGCCCCCACTATCCCCCCAACCTCATACCCATCCCCCACTCCCAACGCCCCTTCCTTTTTCCCCCCTCCTTCCCCCACCATCTCCAAGACCCCCTCATGCACCCAACCCCAACCAATCCCCTTCCCTCCCCACTAACCTCCAACCCACTCCACGAATCCCCCTCCCCCCTCCCCCGCCTCCCCCCGATCCCCCAGCGACGAGAGAGATAGCACAGCGATCCGGACAAAGTTTCCGCATGTAAACGCATGGAAGTTAAGTTAGCTTCTTGACGTTACAGACTTCGGTATTCTGGTTCTCAAACTTTCCCGTTCCTCTGCTGCTCTTCTCTTTGCATACATACATATATACATATTTATGTACATATATACATGCGAACGTATACGAGTCACACACACACACACACACACACACACACACACACACATATATATATATATATATAACATATGTGTGTGTGTGTGTGTGTGTGTGTGTGTGTGTGTGTGTGTGTGTGTGTGCGTGTGTGTGTGTGTGTGTGTGTATTTTCTGTTTTACTTTTTTTTCAATTTCCTTCCTTCCCTTCTTTTCCCTCCTTCTCTCCCCAATCACCATCACTCTCTATGTCTGTCCGTTCTCCTTTCTCCTCCGTCCCCCATGTTCTCTCTCAATTCCCCTTCCTCCTCTTAATGCGCCTGCTTTCCAATCCTCTCTTCCCTCCCGACGCAAGGAGTCAAGCGCATTCATTATAAATCCAGCAGTGATTCCCAGGCGGCGCGGGAATCAGCTATGCACATAGTCTTATGACTGGATATTGGGGGGAAGGGGGGATAGGAGGATGGGGGGGGAGGAGGAAAGTGGGGGAGACCCAAAGGAGGGGAGGGGAGGGGAGGACGGAGAGAGAGAGTGATGGACGGTGGGTGGGAGAGGGTGGTGGAGGGAGGAGGGGAGGAGGGATGAGAGTGAGGGTGGGAGAGGTGATGGAAGGAGGAGGAAGGAGGGCGAGGGAGGGGGGGGGGGCAAGAATGGTGGGGGGGAAAGGCAGCAAGAGGAGGGGGAAGAGGAGATGGGTGAGGGAAGGGAGAAAGAAGGGTGAGGTTAGGGAGAATGAGGGCGTAAATACAAATGGAATATTAGACATATATCAATGTGACCGTGATTTCATTACAGCACAAGATTATTTCTAATACATACTTTTTGATTCTCTGACTAATCATCCTCAGAAAATCATGAATCCAAAACATTTAATCCGCGAACCCAACGGCATGCGCATTACCGTTCTTATAGGGAGAGATCTGGCCGCGTTCTTATA
>NC_051402.1:20342224-20347224 GCF_015228065.2 Penaeus monodon
CATTCTTGATTTTTTTTTATTTCACAAAAGTAATAGAAAACGATTAATATGCTGGTATGATTTTAATTACAAGCTAAATATTGAGGAAGCTTCACATAAAATGGAAAAAATACCTGATTACTCTGCAGCATAAGGATTTTTTTCTAACTCCTAACACTTCAGTACACTTTGATACATGTTTGCCCTTTACGCGTACATTATTGAAACTTATTGAAACACCTTTTCATTTTGTATCAAAGTATTTGCCTTCAACTTGGTAAGTTTGAAACACTCCGGCCAGCCAATCAGAGCGCGATATTTTTCAGATATATTTCACGTAGTCTCATATAGGGATTTATATTTTCTTTGTTTACGAATCGCATCGTAATTTTCTTGATATAACTTTCTATTGTTTTTAGCAGTACATCAAATACATGTTCACTCTATATGGGTAAGAACTGAAGTCAATCATGACGGTCGCTGGAGTGACAGGGTAAGAATTTCCAACGTGTCCGAGTCAAATGACGTGGTATGACTTCGGGGGGATGAATTTAACATTATTCTGTACCGCTATGTTATAACTTTACAGGGTCAAAAATATTAAAGAAAATGCTGTATATCTTGATTTGTTGATGTAATTCAATCAAGTCAAGTAAATGTCCGTGATCATTGCAATTACCCAGTTCTCTGATTTGGATACGGAGCTCACTCGCGGTGCATACGATAAGATGCAAGATCTTATGCAATTTTCATTTTCACACAAAGAACAATGTATGTAATAGAAAAAAGACAGAATCTGAGAAATACACTTACACTTTCCACAACCTTGCGAAGGACAGAGTGCTGTGTATAGACAATATAAGTTGCAGAGTAGTCATGCACTTTTCCATTTCATTTGAAGCTTCCACAATGTCTTGCTTGTAATTGAAAATCATGCATATGCACTTTATTGGTTTTCTATTGACCCTCTTTATGTGAAATAAAGATAACTTCTCCTTTTTTCAATACTTTGTATGTCAGTACAAACTTCGATGATACAACTTGAAACAATGTATCCAAGTGTTAGGGGTTTCGGGATGCTACAAAAAGGCCTTTATATTGTTTATAAAATACCACGCTCCGCTTTCAAAGGCTGTTGAAACTTTCAAATGTATTTCTCAGATCAAAAATATTTTTTTCTTATTACATGCATTGTTCTTCATATGAAGAGTGGAAATTGCATAAAGTTTTAAATTTTACTGTATCCATCACCTTTGAGCTCCGTGTCCAAATCAGGATAATTTCAATAGTCATGGGCATTTTCTTGACTAATTGACTGAATTATATCAAGATACACAATCCTTTCTTTGATATTTTTAAGCCTGTAAAGTTAAATCATAGAGGTACAGAGTGATTTTGAAGACATTCATCCCACCGAAGTTAATACTACGTCTTGTGACTCGGACACATTGGAAATTCTTACCATGTTCCAGCAACCATCATAACTGACTTCAAATTCTACCCATGTAGAAGATGTATTGGAAGTATTGCAAAAAAGGCACAGAAACATTTTATGCACCTTTGCAATAAAAGTTTTATCAAGAAGCATACACTGTAATTCAGAATGAATGAAAATATAATTCCCATTCTGGGACTATATGAAATATATCTGAAATATATCGAGCTCTAATTGGCTGGCCAGTGCATCAAACAGTATCAAGACAGAGACATACACTTTGACACAAACCGAAAAGATGTTTCAACTAGTTCCAATAATGTGCATGTAAAGAGCAAACATTTATCAAGGTGTTAGGGGTTTCGGAAATGTTACAAAAAGCCTTATACTGATGTACAGCAGCCAATTCTCAGAGCAGACTTCCTTACACATCATGGATTCATGGTGGACCTTACACAGAAGTCTCTCGTGCACCAGTCAGGGGCCCGCAAATATGCCTCATCGCTTTGGTATGCCTCCCTTGCATCCATACAATGCTACCCAACCAGTGTGCCTATAGAGTTATGCTTCGTGAGTTTCCAGCATTGACGAAACCCATCATCATTACAATGACACCACCCCACACTGTCACACACCACATCATCACGACTGGACCCCTTGCACTCGACCGTTTCCGCATCACCAAGGCAGAGTTCGAGCACATGAGGGTGTTCGGAATCATACCCCCATTCCAGCAGCCATTGGGCATTCCCCCCGCACTTAGTATGGAAGAAGGTCAGCGCTTGGCACTCTTGTGGTGATTATCACCATTTCAACACAGATTCCGCTCCAGAGCGCTACCCCCTCCTACACCTCCATAACTTCACATGTGAACTCTCAGGGTGTATGATCTTCTCCAAAATCGAACTCGTCAGAGCATACCATCAGATCCCCATCGACAAGGAGGACATCCCAAAGATGGCTGCAACCCCCCCTTTGGTCTATACAAATTTCTACAAACGCCGTTCGGTCTCTGCAACGCCGCCCAGACCTTTCAACATTAAGGGATTGAGGTTGCCTGTGATACAGGGCATTTTATCTGATAAACGACCATAATCCATAGTAGCGGCAGTAGAGAGGAGCAAAGCAACACCTCTTATGGCCTGTTTGACTGCCTGCAGAGAGCCGGAGTCATCATCAACCCTGGTAAGAGTCTTTTTGGAATCACCTCTCTTACTTTTCTAGCTCACACCATTACCACTGATGGCATCACCCTGGCTCAGGAAAAGGTCAGCAGCATCAGGCAGTTCCCTTGACCAACAACAAAGAGACAGCTTCGGAAATACCTTGGTATGATAAATTTCTTCAGGAGGTGCATCTCACTCCATCCCAGTCAGGATGCAGCAGAGATATTACCTGGGCCCTTGAGGCGAGTGAAGCTTTTGAGGCCAGCAAAGATGTCTTAGCCTCAGCAACACCCCCTCAACCACCCACAACATGGGGCAAGGCTCAATATAGCTGTAGATACCTCAGGCACCACCATGGGAGCTGTTCTGCAGCAAGATTTAGGTATTTGTTGGCAGCCCCTGGCTTTGTTTTTGCAGACACTCAGCCCAAAGCAAAATCGGTACAGTGCTTTTGGCAAGGAACTCCTCATAGTCTACACTGCCACCAAGCAATTCAAGACACATATCGAGGGGAAAGACTTCCACATCTTGATGGATCACAAGCCTTTCACAGCAGGAGCCATCATCAGTCCCCACATGAAGAAAGGCACCTGGAATTTATGGTCCAGTTCACCACTGACATACGGCACATCAGAGGTACTAACAACAAAACAAAAATCCCAAAGTGTTGTAGGGTTTCGGCAACGCGTTGTGCTGTGGTGACCACCTCGTGATGAGCGATAAAGGCAGGCTCATCGTGTTTGGCAATTCGGCTCCTGCCAATCACTGCAAAACTTCCCTGACCTCAGTGTACAAATCGCGGCTGGAACATTTAAGCCGTGAAATCCAGAATTACGATACACTCATCAGCTAGACTCTGACTACTGAACAGTTTTGTTAAGCTCCTCAAATAAAGAGTTTATTTAACTTACTGTGTATTTACCATTAACCACAGTGCTATTTTACTTCATCGTTTAAACCCCGCCCTTCCAGACTTGTAATTCTTTGCTAGAGGCCCACCACATGACTTTTGTCCATATTTTTCACTACTGTAACCAAGCCATGCTTATAGTTACAATGGAAGTACATTAAATATATTTCTAGATCATTCTGTATCCAGAGAAAAGAGAGAGAGAGAGAGAGAGAGAGAGAGAGAGAGAGAGAGAGAGAGAGAGAGAGAGAGAGAGAGAGAGAAACAATGAACATGAGAGTTTGTTTTATCTGTATTACAGAATCATTGAAAATAAAATAACTGGAAACTTCCCATCAAACACAGGTGCCTCAGTTAATTTCTTTGGTTTTGTATATGATCTATAAATCTTATTGTAATTGGGCTATGTGTGAAAATGACATTCCTTGGTAAAAGCTCAATTTTAGCGAAAGCACCATCATGGCAATAACAAAAAGATAAGTACTGATCAAATTTTGTACATTATGCTCACTGTACTCATGGAAATGCCCTGTCTTTTTTCCTTTAAAAGAAGCACAATTAATATGGTATCAACTTGCTTGACCACAAAATTGAGAGAGAGAGAGAGAAGAGAGAGAGAGAGAGAGAGAGAGAGAGAGAGAGAGAGAGAGAGAGAGAGAGAGAGAGAGTGAGAGAGAGAGAGAGAATGTGAGTGAGTGTCTCTGTCATGCCGGTAACTCGTGCTATTACATAATGTTGATACTTAAGCATACTGTGTGAAATGAGGAGTTAGATAGTTTTTCCCAAATCACCTTATGTCTGGCAGTGCATTCAGCAGCCAATCAGCGTTTACGACGACGTCCTCAGCTAAACTCTAAACACGTTGGACTTTCTTACTCTACCAAAGACGGCTATAACAATAAAAACTTATCAATAAAAAGTTAATACCGTTTTTAAAGAAAGTTCTCCAACAACAAAGACGCGAATAAAAAAAACACTTAAAACAATATAGATAACAGATGATAAACAGTATCCAATGATAACAGTTACGAAGCAATAACTAGTGACAACAGATTAAGTTAATAAACGCAAAAAAGAGTCATCCAGTTACATAGACACGGCTAAAACGAATAAAATAATAATAGTAATAATAACTGGAATAATGATAATAGGAATATATATGTACAATAATAATGATTACAACAATAATATTAATAATAAATAATCATAAAGATAATAGTAATAATAAACACAATGATAATGATAATAATGAAATTAGTGATAATGACAATAATGAAATTAATGATAACGATAATAATGAAATAAATGATAATAATAATATCAGCAATGAGAATAGTAGTAATAATAATAATGAAAAAAAAAAAAATAATTAAAAAAGAAATAATAACAATAACAACAATTATAACAACAACAATAAGGATAATAATAACAAAAATAAACGAGCGAATGAATGAATTCGAAACAGGGACCAAAATAGAACAACAAAGACACAAACCAAAACCAAGAAACA
>NC_051402.1:20352224-20355350 GCF_015228065.2 Penaeus monodon
ATAGATAGATACAGATATAGATAGATCGATGGATAGATAGATTTAGATAGATCGATGGATAGATAGATATAGATAGATCGATGGATAAATAGATATATATGTATCGATGGATAGATAGATATAGATAAATATAGATAGATCGATTGATAGATAAAGATAGACCTATGGATAGATAGATTTAGATAGGTTGATGGATAGATAGATAGACACGCAGAGAGAAGGAAAAAAACAGAGGCTATATACAATACCACAAAAACTCAAAACAAAACCTAAAGCAACAACATCCAAACAACTCAAACAAACACAACAACAAACAACAACAAACAACAACAAACAACAGCAAACAAACACAAAAATCGCATCACCTTAGCCACTGTCTTAGGGAAACAAATCTTACCCCTTTTCCCAGCACAACACAACGCTGACGTGCCCTAAAACCTACAGGCCGATGTAAATGGAATCCCTTTACAAATCTTGAACACTTTTGAAGCATCTTTGAAAAGGCGAAGAGGAAGGAGAAGAAGAAATGTCACTCTTTCCTTGAAGTCGCATTGTCTCTCGCTAAGACGTATTTGCTGCCTCGATAGATATTGCAGCAGTCTATCTCGCTATTGAGGGGTAGTTGGAGAGAGGGGAGGGGAGGGGGTTGTGTGTGGGGGGGATGGTGAGAGAGAGGGAGAGAGGGAGGGTATGAGAGAAGGAGGGAGGGCGTGAGGGACGGAGGAAGGGGGGGAGGGAGAGAGAGAGAGAGAGAGGAAAGAGAGGAGAGAGAGAGAGACGAGATGACTGGGGAGAAGAGATGATGAGAGAGAGAGAGAGAGATGAAAGAAGAGAATGAGGAGCAGAGATAGGAGAGAGAGAGAGGGAGGAGCGAGAGGAAGAGATAGAGAGCAGAGAGAGAGAGAGAGAGAGAGAGAGAGTGAGAGAGAGAGAGAGAGAGAGAAAGATGAAAGAAAGGAGAGAGATGGAGAAGGGATGAGATCGGAAGAGATGGATAGATAGATAAATTAGTTTAACAGAGGATTCGATATGGCGAAAGGATTCGTATGTGTTTGTGTAGGTGTGACTTTGTACACGTGTTCAATTAGATGTTACTGTGTGTGCGTGTGTGTGTGTGTGTGTGTGTGTGTGTGTGTGTGTGTGTGTGTGTGTGTGTGTGTGTGTGTGTGTGTGTGTGCCAATACGTGCAACCTCTAACGCATTTTAATGGGCAGTTAAACATACCCGGCCAATATAAATCTTCCAGTAATGATACAAGCGATGTCCAGTGATAGATGGTCGGCCATTCAACAACACGCAAACATGAAAATTAAACCCTTCTGCAACCCTCTTCTCCTCCTCCTCTTCCTCCTCCTTCCTCTCCTCTCTCCTTCTTTTCCACCTTGCCTTCGACTCTTCCTTTCCCTTCTTTTCCTTCGTCTCTTCCTTCTTCTTCGTTCCCTCTACCTCCTCCCTCTTCTCCTTAAATCTCCTTCACATCATCTTCCCTCTCCTTCTCCTCCAGTTCAACCTCCTCTTCCCCTTCCTTATTCCCAACCTTTCTCTCTTTCCTTCCGCTCCTCTTCCTGCTTCCAAACCTCCCGCCTCCTCTCTCCCCCTTCCGCCTTCTCCTCCCCTTCCCCCCTTCGTCTAAAAGCTTACAATAGTCACCTTTAGAGCATCAGGTGGCCCCATAATTCACCTTTCGAAAGCGAAACTAAATTTTCTCTCCCTCTCCTTGTTCTCCTGAAGGATGCAACGAAACACTGAAGCCTCGAAGCCTTGCAGTGTATTGAGGCTTCGAAAAGAAAATTGGAATGGTCCTTACTTTTGTTGTTTACTTTGGGGGTTTTGTTTTTGTTTTTTTGTGTGCCCGTCCTTTTTATTTGGTTTTAATTTTTGGTATATTTGTTTGTTTTTTGTGTGTCTGTCAATTTTGCTTTTTCCTCTCATTTCTTTTCTTTCTTTCTCTTGGGTGTATTCTTCCTCGCTTTTTTTTTCTTCTTCTCCTTATCGAGTTGTCTTTCCTCACGTCTTTCTTTTATCTCCTTCTTATATTCAGGAAAGATCTTGGAGACTGCATTTTTCAATACTACCATTACTGCTACAACCATTAGCATTATCATTGTTGTTGTAATCTTACAATCGGCGGCTTTGACTGATCATACAAGTTTTAAATTTTTCCAATGTAGTTCTAGGTTCAGTTATAGCCATCATTACCATTAAATCATCACCAGGATCATCATTACCATTGTAAATGCCCTTATAAACAACACTAGGTATTAACGTTCCCCCCCCTTTACCCCTTCACCCCACCGCCACTAGCTTCCACCTCCCCCCACCCACCTTGGAGATAAGTTGATGTTTAAGATAGGATAAGATATAATCAAACGTGAGATAAGGATGAGATATCAAAGATAAGATATTCAGGGCAACCCAAACGAGAATAAGAAAGAACAAGAAAGAGGAAAGGATCAATTAAAGGTTCTAATTTTCTCCCTCTCCTTTTTCCCCCCCCCTCTCTCTCTCTCTCTCTCTCTCTCTCTCTCTCTCTCTCTCTCTCTCTCGCCTTTCTCTCTCTCTCATCCTCGTCCTCTTCCTCCTTCTCTTCCCGTCTCATTTCATTCTGCTTTCCCTCTTCTCTGTCTTCCACCTTATCCCCTTCTCCTTTCTCTCTGCTTCTCCTCGTCCTCTCCCTCTTCCTCCCCCCTCCCTTTCTTCCCCATCTTTATACCCCTCCCCCCCTCCCTCCGCCCCGCCAAAATTGGATTGTTATTATCCTGGCGCAATTACCCTAAGTTGACGAGCGCTATTAAACAAGTCGACACCTCGCTAAATGTTCTCGTTTCGCTAGCAACTTCAAGTAAGCGACTTTCCGCTAAATATGCTTCTTGGGACGATATCCCGCGATATGTCGGTAGCTTACGGGGAGATTTTGGGGATTGCAACTAGTGCAGTGGAGTTGTAGCAGTGTTATTGTAGCGGTGATGTAGCAGTGATATTGTAGCGGGAAATCAGCAGTGTTTTGGGAATTTCTTTCTTTCTAAATGGTCTAGATGTTGTGTAAGGTAATGAGACGGAAAATGAATAGACGGATGAGAATGAGAGAGAGGAAAGTAACTCCAAAATTAAATTTAAACCGCGTGA
>NC_051402.1:20362950-20365823 GCF_015228065.2 Penaeus monodon
ACACAATATATATATATATTATTTATATATTTTATATATATAATTATATATTATCTAATATATATATAAAATTTTATATATACACGACAATGTTATGTTTTGTGGGGTAATAATACATTTATAATATATAATATATATAATATATATATATATATATATATATAAATATATTATTTTATATATTATTTTATTTATTATATATATATATTATATATATTTTAAAATATATAGATTATATATATGTAAAATATATATAAAATTTATTATAAAATATAATATATATATATATATATATATATATATATATTATATATATTATTTTTCTTCTTTTAAGGTAGGTCATTCTGAGCCGCCGGTGGCCCCACAGAATGATACTTAATTGATTTTTATTTGTATCTTTTGGAGTGGATACGTTAGGGCCCCCCAGTTCCTTTTCCGGGGGAGAGTCCCGGTGTACTTTTTAGGTAATCTTCCTCTATTTATCGGGTTTGGGGACCAACATGATTTGAGCGGCTTGGCCACCCAGTGGCTAGGTAGGAAACGAGTGAATTCCTTGCCCAAGGGAAACAACGCGCCGGCCGGTGACTCGAACCCCGAACCAGTTTGCGTCGTGACAGTGTTGAGTTGGGGACTTTTTCAACTATTCGGCCCCCTCGGCCTTGACGATCAGGCTTTCCATGTTTTTTGGCGGGTTTTGCCTTGCCTTCCCCCCGGTGTTTTTTTTTTTTCGAGTCCCATCTCTTTTTACCGGCAAAGACTTGGGCTGGTTTATCCACCAAGGGGCGGGTAGGCAATCGGGTGAAGTTCCTTGCCCAAGGGAAAACGTGCCCCGGTGACTCGAACCCTCAAACTCAGATTGAGCCCGCGCCTAACCTTTCCCCACCGCGGCCCTATATATATAAAAATAAAATTATTTTATTTTTAATATAATATTATATATTAAAATTATATATTTTATAATATATATATAATGTTTATACATATATATAGTGACAGATAAAAAAAAAAAAATTGAAAGGGTTTTGAAAAAACCGGCGCGAACGCCAGAAAAAAACGAACCCAAAAAAAAAAAAAAAAAAAAAAAAAAGGACACAAGGAGCTGTAGTAACTGAGAGAGGAGGGGAGAAAAAAAAAACTTACGAAAACCCCAAAAAATATGGAAATGGGGAACGGAAAAGAAAACGGAGATCTATAAACTCCTTTTTTCCTTTCTACTTTTTGGCTGCATCTTCCCCTTGCGTGCCCCAAGCCGGCGGGGCGCGTTTTGAGAGGACCTCTCCCAAGTTCGGCTTGCTTTGGCCAGCGCCGTGGGAGCCCAACAAAGCCGCGAGGGAGATGCTGGGTTTTTCCCTATGGTGATACTTTTATGGCGGTGGAAGGAGGGATGGAGGGAAAATTTGGTAAAAAAGAGATAGGGAAAGGGGAAGGAGGGGAGGGAAAGAAAGAAGAGAATAAGGGAAAAGGGGATAAATAGTCAGACAATAGATTAGAGGAAGACGAAAGAAACCCCGAACCCCATAAAGAAAA
This sequence comes from Penaeus monodon, assembly GCF_015228065.2. Classification (NCBI taxonomy): domain Eukaryota; kingdom Metazoa; phylum Arthropoda; class Malacostraca; order Decapoda; family Penaeidae; genus Penaeus; species Penaeus monodon. The sequence goes on from NC_051402.1 coordinate 20,364,478, forward strand.
TAATTACAGTAGAAAAGAAAAGAAACCAAATAAGCCAAATTTTTCTAAGAAAAAAAAAATAAATAGATAAAATTTTATTATTTATATTTAATATACTTCCTCTCCTTTTCAAAACGAAAAAAAAAAAAGAAAAAGGGGAAAAAACCAAAAAAAAACCAAAAATAAAAAGGAACGAAAAGAAAGAAAAGAGAAAAGTGAAACAAAAAAAAAACAAAAAAAAGACAGAAAAATAAAGCTAAGAAAAAGAGAGAAAAAAAAAAAAAAAAAAAAAAAAGGGCAAACCCTTCCCAAAGGGGTTTGCCCACTAATGTTGCAAGGTTGAGAGCGAGCAAAAGGAATCTCTGAATGTTACACCTAACGGGGTTTAATATTTTCAAAATTGACTGTGCAGACTAAGGTTGTGTACAGAGCACGTTCAGTGTGATGCGAGGGGAGGGGAGGGAGATGGGGGGAAAGGGGGGGAAGGGGAAGAAGGGGGAGGAAGAGAGAGAGAAGAAGGAAGGAAGATGGGGGAGAGGAAGACAGGGAAGGAGAGAGAGGGAGGGAGAGAGAGAGAAAAAAAAAAGAGACAAGGTGTGAGAGACAGAAAAAAAATGAAACAGAAAGGAAGAAAAAGAGAGAGAGAAAATAAAACAGAACGAAAGGAAAATAGAAAAAGTATAAACAAAAAAGAAAAACAGTATCCCCCCCCCTCCTCCGCATAAAAAAGTTGCATCAAGGGGTGGAAGGCGTTGCATTGTTTAGCAAGAGATTCACGAGAGGCGGCCCCGCCAGGTGGCTTTCTTGCTTGTGTTGTTGTCGCTGTTGTTGTTGTTGTTTTTGTTTTTGTTTTCTCACAGTTTGTTTGGATCTTTTTTTTGTCCAACCTCTTGTTTTGTTTTTCTTAAGTTTATTTTAGTTAGTACCTTTCTGTCTATATTCTTTACAACCCTTTTAATCCCATGTTTTTCTTCAGTTTCGATCTCGATTTAGTTGTAACTCTTTTTTTTTACCCTTTTCAACCATTTCTCTTTGTTTTTCATCCATCTTTCTTTTTCTCCTTCTTCTTCTTTTCCTTATCAGGACATCTTCGCGCCGAACAAAGCCGAACACAGCCGAACACAAACCGAACGGAGCCGAAAGGGGCCGATGAAGCCAGTGGTGTTTAATTTTTCAGGTCGGACGGCATTTTCCAGAGATTCGGTTTTTCAAAAGGAGGGTTTTTTTTTTCCTCTACCTCTTTCTTGTGTTATTTCCCTCCTCGGAGAAGGAGAGAGAGAGAGAGAGAGACAGAGAGAGAGAGAGAGAAAAAGAGTGAGGGGGAGATGAGAGGGAGAGAGAGAGGGGGGGAGGAGGGGGGGGGGGGG
>NC_051402.1:20375498-20377998 GCF_015228065.2 Penaeus monodon
ATATATTTTAATATTTTATTTATTTTATATTAATTATTTAATATATTATTTTTATATTATATATTTAAATATATTATTTTAATATTTTATTTTTTTTATATTATTATATATTTATTTTTAAAAAATTTTTATTTTTTTTTTTTTTTTTTAAACAGCCATTTAATCCGGGCAAGTCTCTCTCATTATTATTGAGATTTTTTGGCAGCGCCCCCCTTTCCCTTATAATGCGATTCACGCGCTAATTCTTTCCCAGGGGCGGTGACTTCCCTACGACCTCTGGTTTGACTTCTAAACCAGCAGTCAAGCGCAGGCTTTTACGACTACCGCGGCGGGAATTTAAACTCGGACCATAAAGGTCGGAGTCCAGTTCCCACTGCCATCGCGGCAGTCATAAATATATATCTGTATATATTTTTATATATATCATAGTACATATTATTTATATAGCATATGTATATGTGTATATATATATATTTATTTATTTTTAATATATATTATATAATATATATTTAATATATATATAACCACAAACACCTTGCATGGGCCCATATAATAAATAATAATTTACACACTTACATATATGCCCCCACCCACATACACACAAACACCACACACACACACACACACCACACAAACACAAAACCCCAACACCCCACAAACACACCACACACACACCACACAAACACACACATATTATATAATATATATATTATTATGGGCCACCCTAAGGTTTTTCACTTGGACAGACTAAGGGGGGAGGTCCCGTGGGTTCGCCACCAGTCTCTGACCGTTTTCTCAAAAACCCGAAACCTGAGGATCCGTTCTCTGTGGGGTCCTTCAAGCGCGAAACACTCGAAGCATTCGAGTCCATTGGCGTACGCCCAAGGAAAGGCAAAAAATACCATTCCCGGGAGACATTGGGGCCCAAAGTGTGTCGCAAGGCCGGCTGAATGGGAATAAATCTTGCATCGTTCCATGGTGCGGGGGCCGGACACTGCTGAAAGGGAAAAGGCAGTTCACAGAATCTTGCTGAGGAGGTCAAAGGGCCATTTCTTGGTAATGCCCTTCGCCCTCCCTACCAAGCCCTGAAAAACTGAACCCAAGCCCCCCTCCGATGACTGCAGTCCATCCAGGGAGGGACATTCGGATCTGTTGGGGTTCGTGAACTTTGGGGCGGTATTTTAACATTTTCCCAGGGGGATCCTCCAACAGTTGCTTGGATGCAAGCGATGTCCAGTGCCTGTCCGGACCCACCCTCGCGGGGAAACCTCCTCCCCTAAAAAGGTTAGGCTGGCGATTTCCAAGCTGAAAGGGGGAAAGCAGCGGGCATATGTGTTTCCCTGCTGAACTGCAAAAGGCGGGGGGTGAACCTATGGGGGGGCCTGCATACCCCCCTGACTCCCATTTGGCATTTGGGGTACCATTCCCCCTGCCCGCTGGGGCGTGGTCTCCCTCTCTGGGGGGGGGAAAGGGGGGATCGATGGGACGTGCAACTACCGTGGTTACCTGCTCAGCTCCAGGCAAGGTTCTCGCTCATTCTTCTGAAAGGGATCCCAACCACCTATGAGGCATCAAGCCCGGGGAGCAGTCGGTTTACTCCGGGCAAGTCCACAATAGAAGTTACACCTTCGAAAATTGGGAACGCCGTCGTGATTTGGTCGTGGTTCTTGCAGCCTACACGACCAAGAAGGGTTTGACTGGGTGATGGGAATCGCTAGGGGAGATCCTGAGGCTCAGGGAATTTCCCCGACACAGTTATTGGCCGATAGCAACCTTATACTGGTACTGAAGTACTGTAAAGTGTGGGGGGGGTATGCGAACTTTTCCTTTAATCAGGGGTGAGGCAAGCGTGTCTTGCACCCCATTTTAACATTGTTGGAGGGGTAAGGGCAGAGCTATAGCCAAAGCCCAGTGCGGAGCCATGGGCATATTAAGGTCTCGGCCCTTTGATTTCCCGACGAGTTGCCATCCATTGAGCCCTTGGAGTCATTTGGGGCGGCTCTTGATGCATTAGAAAGAGGGAACCCCTAGGCCTAAGGTCTCCTGACCAAGACCAAGTTTTCGGGATTTTGGGGGGGCCTTTTTAGGGAACCCGTTCAGTGATCCAGCTTGGGGCGAGGACTTTTGAATCACAGAAAGTTTTACAAAATTTGTAGGTGTCCATATCTCGGGGTTGCAACCAAAAAGTCAGTAGAGGGTTGGGCTGGCAACGAGCCCTGAACTCCAACAAAAGGTTTGGAGATGTCGGTACCTATGCAAAGGCCCCGCTGGTGCTCAAGGGGCCCTTTATACTTCCAGTTTTGCCCTTTTGGAAACGAAACTGGCCTATCCAGTGCCTTGGTTCGCCTTGAGCCTTTTGTAACAAGTCCCTTCGCCCCCTCATGGGGTACAGTTGGCAGGGCCCCGGGGGGGCCAACCGGCGGTTTTCACCCTGAGACTGGCATGGGGCCTGTTTTTTCACTCCGGATCGCCAACTCAGGGTTTTGGGCCCCTAGCTCGC
>NC_051402.1:20385498-20387998 GCF_015228065.2 Penaeus monodon
ATCAATACTAATACTAATACTACTAATAATACCATTACTAGTAGTACTAATTATAATGATAATGATAGTAATATCAATAATAATGAAAATAATGATTATGATGATAATGATAATAATAGAAATAATAGTAATAATACAAGTAAAATGAAAGTAATAATGGTAACAATGTTAATAATAATAATAATAATAATAATAATAATAATAATAATAATAATGATAATAATGTAATAATGATAATAAGAATGAAGATGAAAAGAATAGTGATAATGATAATGGTAATAATAAAAATAAAAATAATAATAGCAATAAATAATAATAATAATAATAATAAAAATAATGATTATAATATATGATAATGATTATAATAATGATAATGAAAATCATGATAATTTTATTAAACACGTCTGTCTGTTTGTACACCCTTATTCTGTCTGTCTGTCCTTTTCTCTCTTCTTCCCACATTCTCATCTCATCCTCTCTCTCATCCTCCGTCTCCCCTATCTCTCTCTTCCTCCCTCTCTCCTTATCTCTCTATTTCTCCCTCTCTCTCTATCTCTCAATATCTCCCTTTCACCTTATCTCTCTCTTTCTCCCTCCCTCCCTCCCTACCTCTCTTTTTATCCTTCTCTCTTTACCCCTCTCTCCCTGTCATTCTCTTTCTCCCTCCCTTCCATATCTCTCTCTTTCTCCCTCCCTGTCTCTCTTTTCCTCCCTCTAACTCTATCTCTCTCTTTCTGCCACTCTCCCTATCTCTCTCCCTCCTCCTCATTCTTCCTCATCTATCAAACAAATTCTTGATCAAGATATCACGAGAAAACAAACGTATTTCGAGCAACAAAATTCACAAAGAAAGATTAACGAAACACAAAGGCCTAACGAAGGGGCTCATGTCACCCCCCCTCCCCCCCTCTTTTCACCTTTTTTTATTTTAACTTTTTTTTTTTAAACACTATTTTTTTCGCTGATTCTCTCGGCCTGCCTGTCGTCTGCACTCTGTTCCCTTTTTTGCCAGTCGTGTTGGTTTGTTTGTTTTTGATTTGTTCTCTGTTTGTCTGTTTGTCTGTCTTTCTGTCTGTCTGTCTGTCTGTTTGTGTGTGTTTCTGTTTGTTGGTCTGTCTCTCTGTCTCTGTCTCTGTCTCTGTCTCTCTCTGTCTCTGTCTCTCTCTCTCTCTGTCTCTCTCTCTCTCTCTCTCTCTCTCTCTCTCTCTCTCTCTCTCCTCTCCCTCCTCTCTTTCTCTCTCACACTGTCTGTCTCTCTGTCTTTCTCTCTCTCTCTCTTTCTTTCTCTCTCTGACTGTCTCACTGCCTGTCTGTCTTTCTCTCTCTCTCTTTCTCCCTTCTAACTCCCTAACCCCCTTCCCTAATCCTACGTCCTCCCCATCTTCCCTAACCCTCCCTCCCCCCTTTTTTTTCTCCTTCCACTTCCTCCTCTTCCCTCTCAACCCCCTCCCCCTCCCCCTCCCTCCACCTCCCCTCCCCCTACCTCGCACATTTAGGCCCAACACGGCAGACATTGCACGGTTTAGCCCACAGCATGAGCCTGGGCGTAGCTGGGTCCTTTGGGTCAGTGAGTGGGCGGATCTTGGGACGGGGTGGGGGGGTTGGGGAGAAGGGGGTTGGGGGTGGTGGGGGAGAGGGGGGTTGAGGGTGGTGGGGGAGAAGGGGGTTGAGGGGGTGGGGGAGAAGGGGGTTGAGGGTGATGGGGGAGAAGGGGGTTGAGGGTGGTGGGGGAGAAGGGGGTTGAGGGGGTGGGGGAGAAGGGGGTTGGGGTGGTGGGGGAAAAGGGGGTTGAGGGGGTGGGGGAGAAGGGGGTTGAGGGGGGTGGGGGAGAAGGGGGTTGAGGGTGATGGGGGAGAAGGGGGTTGAGGAGGTAGGAGGGGGTTGGGTGGTGGGGGAGAGGGGGTTTGGGGGTGGTGGGGTAGAGGAGGAGAAGGAGGGGGAAGGGGAGAAGGAGGAAGGGAGAGAGGAGGGTAGGGGGAAAGGGAGGGGAAAGAAGTGGGTATCGGCGGGAGGGAGGAGGACGTTGGGGGGGGGGGGTTGTGGATCAAGACTAGAGTGAGGAGTTAAGTGGGGAAGGGGAGGAGAGGAGTATAGAGTTCCTGGGAGGGGGTAGAGTAGGGGGGAGAGGTGGGGGTGAAGAGGAAAGGGGGGGGAGCAAGATGATGTCAGAGTAGGCCGAAGCGTGAGGGAAGATGAGGGGGGAGAGGGGGGGGGGTAGATCGAGGTGTCAGGGTGAGAAGGAGAGAGAAGGGAGGGAGGGAGGGGGGGGGAGGAGATAGAAGCAGAGAAGGGGTTAAAGTAGACAAGGGTAGGGGAAGGGATGGGGGTGGGGGGGTAAAAGGGGAGAGATGGAGAGGTTGAAGAGGAAAGAGGGACATAGGGGGTGAGGGATGAGGGGGAGGGGGAGGGAGGGGGAGGGGGTGAAGTAGAGTGGCAGGGAATCTGAGAACCTGTACATATAGGCTTTTGTACGGTGGGGGGGGGAGGGGGGTATGTTAAA
>NC_051402.1:20392998-20395498 GCF_015228065.2 Penaeus monodon
TAATAAAACAATAACAACAACAACAACAATAATAATAAAAATAGTAATAAAAATACTCGTTTAATGAAGCCAGAGGGCCAAGCCACACGGAGAGGCCAGCTAGAGAAGCCAGACAGAGAAGCCACGCTGATAGCGGCCTGGAATGAGACATGACCAAGAGTGAGCGAGCCATCAGCAGAGGCCACAGTGCAATTGGCTTATTCATGGTCGGGGAGGCTAGTGGTGCAAACGGCGGGTGGGGCTTGGTGTTACTGCTGCTTGCTTTGACCTCCGTAGAAATCAAAAAGGTCAATGATAATGATAACACCTATAACAATAACAGCAACAATATAATGATGATGATGATGATGATGATGATGATGATGATGATGATGATGATGATGATGATGATGATGATGATGATGATGATGATGATATATAACGATAATAATTACAACAATAATAATAGTTGTTTTAATGATAATAATAGAAAAAAAAAATAATAATAATGATAATAATATGATGATGATGCTAATAACAATGGTGATAATAATTTTTATAATAATAATAATAATAATAATAATAATAATAATAATAATAATAATAATAATAATAGTAATAATAATAATATCAATATTACTAATAGAGATTATAATAACAATAATAATAACAATAATAACAATAATAATGATAATGATGATGATGATGACGATAACGATGATGATAGTAGTAAAAGTAATAATGAAATAATAACAACAACGATAATAACACCAATGATGATAATAGTAATGATGATAGTGATGATGAATGATGATGATGATGATAATAATGATGATAATAATAATGATAATAATAATAATAATAATAATAATAATAATAATAATAACAATAATGATAATAATATTGATAACATGAATAATAAAGATAATGCTAATAATGATATTAATAACCATAATGTTAATAATAATGATTATACTAACACTAATACGAATATTAAAGGGCCGCGGTGGCCGAATGGTTAGAGCGTCGGACTCAAGACTGTCACGACGGCAATCTGAGTTCGAGGGTTCGAGTCACCGGCCGGCGCGTTGTTCCCTTGGGCAAAGAACTTCACCTCGATTGCCTACCTAGCCACTGGGTGGCCAAGCCAGCCCAAGTCAGTGCTGGTCCCAAGCCCGGATAAAATAGAGAGAATGATTACCTAAAAAGGTAACACCGGCACTCTCTGTGGAAAGGAACTGGGGACCCTACCACGTACTCACTCCAAGAGCATCACAACATGAAGGCTACAATTGGGTGTCATGCTGTGACCACGGCGGCTCAGACATGAACCTACCGTTAAAAGAAGAAGAATACGAATATTAATTACTAATACTAATGATGATGATTATAAGAATCTCTCTCTCTCTCTCTCTCTCTCTCTCTCTCTCTCTCTCTCTTTGTTTATTATTATCATCATCATCATCATTATTATTATTATTATTATTATTATTATATATTATTATTATTATTATTATTATTATTATTATTATTATTATTATTATTATTATTATTATTATTTTCATTATTATTATTAATATTATGATTTTCATTACTACCACTACTACTATCACTTTTATCATCAGTATCATCATTATTATTATTATCATATCATTGTTTCCATTCGTATTCATGCGAATATTATTATTATCATTATTATTTTTTCTTTATCATCATATTATTATTATCATTATTATCATTTTCATTATCATATTCATCCTTATCATCACAATCATCTTCATAACATTAACATGATTTTTAGTACCACCACTGTAATAAAAAAAAATAAGAAAAAAAAAAAAAAGTGTATATATGGATATATATATATATATATATATATATATATATATATATATATATATATATATATATATATATATATATATATATATATATATATATATATAAGGTGAAAAATTGCAATAAACGAGATACTACTGAAAATAATAATTTAAGAGATATTTAACACTGTAATTAATCATAACTCACACTGCTTTTCATAATTAGGAAACTGTTTTCCGAGTATTAACATTAAGTTCACTTCTAATTTGCATTAAAAAATTGCTTGGCATTTATACACTTCTGAAAACAGTGATGAAACCATGCTTATGAGATAATCTTTTGATGATATCACGCGTTTTACGCACTTGCTGGACATCACATCACTGTCATGTTTTATTAAAATCATAAGTTTCACATTTTGTTCTCTTTCCGTGCCACAACAGCTGCTAATGTCACCTCTGCTAATTCCTTTAAAGTCTGGTGAACAAGAGTTTGGTTTAGTTAATTACTGTTATTTTTGTAATTAGTTAGATCCGCATTAATGTTACTTTTTAATGATGAGTTGCTTCGTTACATTGCTGGACTGCTGTGAAATATCTTGGTGGGATTAACCGTAATAAAAGGACTAGCGATAACGATGTTCATGGTACTAATGATGGTACTAATGATGGTACTAATGCTGGTAATACTTCTTTTGGTA
>NC_051402.1:20415498-20417998 GCF_015228065.2 Penaeus monodon
TATATATATATATATATTATATATATATATATATATATATATATAATATTATATATGTATGTATGTACGTATGCATATGATAATATATATATATATATATATATATATATATATATATATATATATATATATATATATATATATTTATATGCGTGTGTGTGTGTGTGTGTGTGTGTGTGTGTGTACATACAAATGAAGAACCCGAAGCAAGTAACAAAAATAAAGAAGTGATAAACAAACAGACTAATTAAACGGCTAAAAAGGCGGAATGTCCCTCGTGGAAATTTCCTTCGACGCTAAAAACGTAACAAAATGGAATTAGCACGAAAAGGAAATTGATTACACGATAGCTCTCACGTTTTTTTTTCACCTTTGTGTTTTGTAATTAACTTCTACTATCTCTCCTCTTTAGTTTAATTTCTCATTTTTCTTTTGCCTCTTTTTTTGTGTTAATTTCTTTGTCCTCTTCTTCTTCTTGGATTTTTCATTATTAACGTCATTATCGTTATTATCAATATTTATTTATTTTTTCTCTCGTGTTATTAGTATCATTATTGTTTAACATTTTGTCTTGGTAATGATAATGATAATAATAATGATAATAATAATGATAATGAGAATTGTTATTATTATATGATGAAAATAATAATGATAATGCTGATAATGATGATGATGATGATAATAATAATAATATTAATAATAATAATATTAATCATAATAATAAAATAATGATAATAATAATAAAAAAATAATAATGATAAAAATAATAATAATAATAATAATAATAATAATGATAATAATAATAATAACAATAATAGTGATAATGATGATTATCATTATCATCATCACTATGATTATCATTATCAATATTGTGTTATCCTGATTACCATTACTATTGTTATCATCATTATTATTATAGATATTATCCTTATCATTATTATAATCCTTGTCATCATTTTCATTTGTATTATTATCATTGTTGCTATCATTATCATTATAATTATTCTTACCATTGTTGTTGTTGTTATTATTATTATTATCATTATTATTATCATTATTATTATAATGATTATTATTACTATTATCAGTAGTAGTATTGGTGGTGGTAGTAGTAGTACTATCATTATTATCATTGATATTATCATCATAATCATTACCATTGGCATTATTATTATTATTAGTAGTAGTAGTAGTTGCAGTAGTAGCAGTAGTAGTAGTTGTTGTTGTAGTAGTAGTAGTCGTAGTAGTATCATTATTTTCAGTATTGTTAGTGTTATCATCATTGCCATATCATGATCATTTTTATTATCGTTATTATCATTATCATTGCATTTATCATTATCTTAATTATCATTATTATCGTTACAGTTATCATTAATATCATCATCATTACCAGTATTACTATTAATACTTCTAGAAAAATTATCTTTATCAATATCATCATTATTACTCTTTTACTATCATTATCCTCATATTTTGTTGTCATTTTTATCACCAAACGATCATCACCAATATTAAAGTCTGTTTCCTTGATATTATTCTATTTTATTATTATTATTATTTTTTTTTTTTTCATTACTCAAGGTTTTATATTTTTTTGTTATATTCTATTGTCTATGTTTTTTTCTCTTTACTCTTTTTATGTATTCGTTTATTCATTTATTTATTATTTTCCTTCATTAATTTACCTGTTTTTCCAACTGAATTTCAATTGCTTTCTTTTCATGCTTCCTTTTCGCTACTTATTCGCTACCCCCCCCCCTTTCATTTTGCCTCTTTTGTTTTTATATTTGTTACCCAATAATCTTTTTTTTGTTGTTGTTGTTGTTATTTGTTTTATTTCATTTTATCCTTTTTTTTTTTTTTTTTTTTTTTTTTTGTCTCGATATACCCTTTTTTCTCATACTTTCAAAATGACTTATTTTTTTCTGATATCTAATTTTTCATTTTCTCTTTTCCATTTTCTATTCTTTCTCTCGCTGTGTTGTTTCTTGTTTCAAACTTTATCATCTCAAAAAATAAAAAACAAAAATCTTTCTCTCTCATATTTTCTTAATAATTTTCCTGTTTTTGTAGTTCTGTTTTTTTCCTCACATTCTTTCTTAACTTTTCATCGTTTGCTTTTTTCTCCTCTTATTTCATCGTCAGCTATTTTCTTTATTTTGTCTTTCCAATTTTCTTTCATAGTGATTTATTTTTCCCTGTTACTCTTTCTTTTTCCTTATTTTGTTATTTTTCCCTCATTTGCTTTTTTTTTTCATTCCTCCCCTTCATCACGTTTCTTTCTTTCTACATCTTTATCTCTTTCCTTCTCTCTGTCATATTTCCATATTGACATTCCGCATTTTTCTTATCTTCCACCACGTTGCACAATTGCAAAGTTGCTCTTGCCAAGTTTCTTGAGGCGTTCGGCGGAGGTCTTAAGTTTGTCGGTCAACATTTGCAAGACGCTGAACTTTCTTTTTAAACAGGATAGTGTGTGTGTGTTTGTCGAACGCAA
>NC_051402.1:20430498-20437998 GCF_015228065.2 Penaeus monodon
GTGTGTGTGTGTATATCACACACATACACACACAAACACACACACACGCAAACACAAACACACACACACACTACCACACACACACCACACACACCCCACACACACACACACACACACCAAACACAATACACACAGGTGTGTGCGTGTAATATATATTATATAGATATAGATATATTAATATTATATATATATATATATATATATATATATATATATATATATGTACATCTATTATGATATAGAGATAGATATATAGTATAGATATAACTGTATCTGCTCACACACACACACACGACACACACACACAAACATATATATATATATATATTATATAATTATATATATATATATATATATATATACATATATTATATATATATAGAGATATATATCTATTATATATTTTTTTTATATATATATATATATATATATATGTGTGTTGGGTGTGTGTGTGTTATAGTAGTGTGTGTGTGTGTGTGTGTGTGTTGTGTGTGTAGTGTGTATGGGAGAGAGAGAGAGAGAGAGAGAGAAGAGAGAGAGTAGAAGAGAGACGAGAGAGAGAGAGAGAGACCAGATTGCCAAGCACCGCGACGTACGACACCAACCGCTTACCTTCCCTCTTGCTCACAGACCCCCCCCCTCCCCACCCTTACCGCCCTCCCCACCCTTGCCCCCCTCCCCACCCTTACCTCCCCTCCCCCTCCCGTCTATCTAGTGCAGATCGTCAGCGTCGATGCGACCCCGTGTAGGTGCACTTTCGAGTACCTGAGTTCACCCATTTTAGTGATGAGTTCAGGTGCGCCGGTCGGTCCAAGCGTAAAGAGGTATTTAAGGTCCAACTCCGCCAGCATTATCACGTGCGAAACGACCTTATTAGCTCCTTTTTAACCTGTTGCACTGGAGAGGAATGGATTAGCGAAGTACTTTATGGCACACATTCCCTTACCCCCTCTCCCCTCCCCCATCATTATCTTGGAATGGCAGCTTGGCAGGGGAGGGGGTTATGGAGGGGGGGTGGACGTTGAAGAAGAGGGTTGGGGACAATGTAAGAGAGGAGGAGGGGAGGAGAGAGACAAACCTGCGGGAGACAGAGAGAAAAAGAGGTGAATCTATATTCGAGAAAAGATAGAGAGAGAGAGAGAGAGATGAGAGGGAGAGAGAGAGAGAGAGGACAGAGAGAGAGACAGAGAGAGGAGGCAGAGAGAGAGAGCGAGAAGAGAGAGAGAGAGGACGAGAGAGGAGAGAGAGAGAGAGAGAGAGATAGACGAGAGAGAGAGAGAGAGAGAGAGGGAAGAGAGAGAGAGAGAGTGAGAGAGGAGAGAAAGAGTGAGAAAGTGAGAGAAGAGAGAGAGGAGAGAGAGAGAGAGAGAGAGAGAGTCGAGAAAGTGAGAGAGAGAGAGAGAGAGAGAGAGCGAGAGAGAGAGAGAGAGGAGAGATAACGAGAGAGGAGGAGAGAGGAGAGATCGAGAGAGAGAGACTGAGGGAGAGGTGGGGAAGGGGAGGGGGGGGAGAGAGAGAGAGAGAAGATGAGAGAGAAGAGAGAGAGAGAGAGATAGGGCGAGGGGGGAGAGATAGAGCTGAGAGAGAGAGAGAGAGAGATAGGACAGATAGAGCAAGATAGATAGATAGATAGATAGATAGAGGGGAGAGAGAGAGAGAAGAGACGGAGAAGAGATGCGAGAGAGAAAGAGAGAGAGAGAGAAAGAAAGAGAGAGAGAGATGAGAGAGAGAGAGAGTGAGAGAGAGGAGTAGAGTTAGAAAGTGATGAGAGAGAGAGAGAGAGAGAGAGAGAGAGATGTAGAGAGAGAGAAAGGCGTGCAGAGAGATAGAGAGAGAAAGAGAGAGAGAGGAGAGAGAGAGAGAGAGATGATAGAGAGGAGAGAGGAGAGAGAGAGAGAGAGAGAGAGGAAGGACGGAAGGAAGGAAGGACGAGAGAGAGAGAGAGAGAGAGAGAGAAGAGAGAGAGAGAGAGAGACAGAGACAGAGACAGAGCGCGCACAGAAACAGACACACGAATAGACTATGGAATAGAGAGAGAGATAGAAAGGGAGAGGGGCGGGGAGAGGAAGAAAAGGCAAGCGAGACCGAGACAAAAACACTAACTCACCCCGCCCCCCCCTTCTATGGGAACTGCATTGTCGGGTCTGGCCATATCCCTTGCTTGAAATCTTGGATGTTGATCATATACATTATTCACCTTACCTGTCTGGCCGCTATTGTAGGGTTCATGTGTTCAGACATGCTGGTATCCTCCCCCCCCCCCCGATCCTCTCTTCTCCCCAGCTTCTCTCTATCTCTCCACCCCCCCCCCCTTCCCCGCTTTCTCCCTATACTCTGGCTCTGCCCACTCTGCCAGATCCTCTTTTCTTACTAAATTCTCTCCTCTCCCTTGTACTTCATCCTTCTCCAGCTCCTCCCCTCTCCCCAGCTTCTCTCTTCTCCCCAATTCCCCCTATCTATCCAGCTCTTCCTCTTTCCCCAGCTCCTCCCCTCACCCCAACTGCTCCCCTCACCCCAGCTTCTCTCCTCTCCCCAGCTTCTTTCTCTCCATCTCCTTTCCTCCCCACCTCCTCCCTACTCCCTAATTCCTCCTCCCTTCTCCCCAGCACCTTCCCTCCCTCCTTCCTTCCTTCCTCCCACCTCCCACTATCTTCCTCTCCCCTTCTCTTCTCCTCCCTTCTCCCTGCCTTCCCCACCCCTTTCCATTCCCCCCTTCCGCTATCTTCCCCTACCCTCTCCCCTCCCCTGTCGCTCCTCTCCCCTCCTCCCCTTCCTTCCCCTTTGTTATGTCTGCATGTTCAAAGGATTTAGCACAGGTATTGTTGTCTTGTCTGTTCAGCAGGATCATTTCAAAATGCATCTGGGAGTTCGTGTTTTTCATATTTATTTCGTTGTTGTTTTGTTTTTGTGTTTCCTTATTAGCTCTCGCTATTCGTTCATTTCTATTCGTTTTTGTATTCGCATGTAATATTTTGATCTTTCTATACAGGACACTATCGTGAATAAACTTTTGTTTGTGTTATGCCTAGTTGATATCATTTGCTTGTGTATGTTGTAAAAACAGTTTTCTAGATATTTTCACATTTTAGAAAATAAATGTTTTAAATATTTATATATGTACTCTCTTGCCCTTTTATTCTTTGATCCGAACACCCATGTGTTGCCTTAGAAAACACGGTTGCGAGTATGTACAATGCACATATAAAAAAAATATTTATATGTAAAAGTAAACGCCTCACACACACACACACGCTAAAATGCGAACACATACACACATACCTACATGTTGCACACATTTACACACGTATGCGCACACACATACGCACATTCACATATGCTAATACGCAAACCCATAAACACAAACACACAAACATACGAACAAATATACACACATACACCCACATACATGCCTAGATGAATCATATATTGCAACATCACATATTCATAAAGATAATTTTTTCAAGGTCAATCGTAGAGGTGTAGTAGACGTTGCCATATGCAGAGCACCCAATTTAACGAACTTCTTGTGTAATATTTTTGCACACGTAGGGGTTAGGGTGGGGGTGGGTGTTGGGGGGAGAGACGGAAGTAGGGGGATGACGTATGGGGAGATAGGAAAGAGAGGTAGGGAAGGAGGGGGAAGGTTATAAGAGGGAGTAGGTGGGGATATCTAAAGGAGGGGGGGGGTGGGCAGTATTTCATATGGTGTTTCCGGAACATATATGGTAAACAGTGGGGGGGAAGGAAGGGTGGGAGGAGGAGGGGAGAGGGGAGAGAGGGGGGACTATGCAATTATTTTCAATATCAAGGAGGATATGAAAGGTTGTTTTTCCTTGTTTCAGGGGATATGAGGACGGGGAAGAAGGGGGGGGGTGAGGGGGGGTGAAGGGTGATGGGGTAGGGGAGGGAGCAAAGGGGGGGGGAGAGGAAAAGGGGAAGATAGTCAGGGACACTTTTTGTGGTTTTGTAGAAGATGGTAAGTCTGTCTGTCACTCAGTCTGTCTGTCCTTCTGTCTGCCTGCCTGTGTCTTTCTGGTTTTCTTTTTGTCTGTCTTTCTATCTATCTGTCTGTCTTTCTATCTGTCTTTCTGTCTATCTGTCTTTTTGTATTTTTGCCTGACTGTCTGTCTGTCTGTCTTTCGGTCTGTCTGTCTGTCTGCCTGTGTATCTGTCTGTCTGTGTATCTGTCTTTCTGTCTATCTATCTATCTGTCTGTCTGTCCGTCTTTCTGTCTATCTGTCTGTTTCTCTGTCTTTGTCTGTCTGTCTGTCTGTCTGTGTTTCTTTCTTTCTGTTTGTCTTTCATTTTGTCTTTCTGTCTGTCTGTCTGCCTGTCTGTTTGTTCAAGGCTTTGTCGGAGAATATCCCTATATAATTGTTTATTTGTCGATGAGTCTGTCTTAAATTGTTTAAAATTATTTATTTTATATCAACAATACCTTTCATTTTATTTTTTTTTTTTTCTGCCTCGGTCTACTTCTCAAATTCTTTCTTCCTGCGCCTGTTTGTCTGTCTGCCAGTCTGTATGTCTGGCAGCCTGTCTTTCTTTCTTTTTTTTCCTGTCTATGTGTTTATTTATATTTTATCTGCCTGTCTGTCTGACTATCTCAGTTTTCTTCTATTTCTCTCTTTCTGCCTATCGATCGAACTATCTATGCGCCTTTTCTATCTCCCTTTCTATCTTCTCTCCTCTTCTCTTCCTTTCCATCTCTCCCTCACCCTCTTTTATCCGCTCTTCCTCTTGTCTCTTTTTCTCTCCGCTTCTTCTTCCTGATTTATCATGATTTTGTCTTCTCTCCTATTCCAGCCAATTCTCGTTTTTCCGCCTCGTCTTTATCTCCCCTTCCATCATATCCTTCTTATTTTTTCCTCTGCCTTTTTCTCTCTCCCTTTTCCCTTCACGTTATCTCCATCTCATTCGTTATCGACTTCCTCCTCCTCTTTTTCTTTTTCCTTCTTTTTCTTCTTCTCTGTCTTTTTTCCCCGCATATCATTGGGTGCTTTCTTGCCGTTTCCTTCATCCTCATCTTCCTTCCTCCTTTCTCTCTTTTCTTTTCCTTATTCTTATCTTACTCTTCTCTTCCTCATTATTTTGCTCTTCCTCTCTCCACCTTCCTTCTCTTCTCCTCGGCTTTCCTCTTCTTTCTGTCCTCTCCTCTTCCCATCACTCACCATTTATCTCCCTCCTTTACCTATTCCCCAGTCATCTCCTTCTCCTTTTCCTTCACCTCGCCCCCCCTTCTCCTCCCTCTCCTCCTCCTCCTCCTTCTCTTCCTCTTCCATCTCCTCCTCCTACTCCTCCTCCTCCTCTTCCTCCTCCTCCTCCTCCCCCTCCTCTTCTTCTTCTTCCTCCTCCTTTTCATCTTCCTCCCCTTCTCTCTTCCTCCTCCTTCTCCTCCTCCTCCTCGTCCTCCTCCTTCTCCTCCTCCTTCTCCTCCTCCCCCTCCTATTCTTCTTCTTCTTCCTCCTCCTCCTCTTCCTCTTCCTCCTCCTCTTCCTCCTCCTCCTTCTCCCTCCTCCTCCTCCCTCCTCTTACTCTTCCCCCCCCTTTTCCTCCTCCTCCTACTCCTTCTCTCCTCCACCCTCCTCCTCCTCCTCCCCTCCTCCTCCTCCTCCTCCCCCTCCTCCTCCTCCCCCTCCTCTCCCTCTTTATCCGAACACATTCCCATCCCCATCAAATTTCACCGCTTTCGGACAAACCGGATTAGATGAACAATCTGACTGTTTTAATTATTGTTTAAAAAAAAGAACCTGTCGTTGTTGTTATCGTTTTTTCTTTGCATATTTTTGAATTGTTTGGTTTGTAAATACGATAATATACGTTGTTTAAATGTCAAGTGTCATGCAATGTCCTCCCTCACCTTTCACTTCCCTTCACGGAATCTTTGCGTTCATGGCTTGGGCTTCGGAATTCAAAATAGTGATATATTTTGTGGCGGTAAGATAAAAATGGGCGGAAGTGACCGTAGAATTGCTCTCTCTCTCTCTCTCTCTCTCTCTCTCTCTCTCTCTCTCTCTCTCTCTCTCTCTCCTCTCCTCTCTCTCTCTCCCTCTCTCTCTCTCTCTCTCTCTCTCTCTCTCTCTCTCTCTCTCTCTCTCTCTCTCTCTCTCTCTCTCTCTCTCTCTCTCTGGCTATGGTCAGGGAGAGCATACGCTACGGTTGCCAAATAAAAGCATAGCGAAAGGAGGCACTGTACTTCTGAGGGAATTGGAGAGAGAGAGAGAGAGAGAGAGAGAGAGAGAGAGAGAGAGAGAGAGAGAGAGAGTGAGAGAGAGAGAGAGAGAGAGAGAGAGAGTAAGAGAGGACGAATAAAAGTAAAGCAAAAGACAAAGATAAAAGAAAATGCGCGCGTGTGTGTGCGTGCGAGATTCTTATGAGAAAAAATAAACAGCTTCTTTGTACCTTTCACAACCCTAATTGCCGATTAGAGCCTTGTTTTGTTTGTACGATCCCCCCCCCCCATATTTTCTGATCTTTTTTGTTGTTGTTAATTCTGTAATTACGTTTTGTATGAATTATTATTTATTTATTTTTATTTTCTTCTTCTTATTTTTTTTTTATATCTACACACATCTAGGCTAATGTATATATATGTGTGTAGATGTGTCTATGTGTGTGTGTGTGTGTGTGTGTGTGTGTGTGTGTGTGTGTGTGTGTGTGTGTGTCGTACGTGTTTATCCTCTCCTCTCCCTCTCTCTCTCTCTCTCTCTCTCTCTCTCTCTCTCTCTCTCTCTCTCTCTCTCTCTCTCTCTCTCTCTCTCTCTCTCTCTCTCCATTCTCACTTCTCTGTCTATCACTCTCTTGTCTCTCGATTTCAACCTTTGACACTATTGCCTCTCCCTCCTCCCCCTCTTCGTCTCACCCTCCCTCCATCCTTCTCCCCCCCCCCCCCCTTTCCCAGCCTCACACTACGCCTTCTCCTTCAAGTTACTTCCTTTGTTTTCTCGAGGTTATCCTTCTCAAAACAAGGGGAGTCTTCTCCGTTTTCCCCTCGCTCTCCCCTCGTTATTTTCCTTTTTTCTCCCCTCTTTCTTCTTCTTCCGTGCCCTAGAGTGAAAGGGTATGAAGTACATAGATCAGTCGACAGGAAGATAGATAGATATAGATACATAGAAATAGATAAGTAAACATGAAGATAACATAAGCTCATTGTTCATATTAATTATTATAGTTTCACAATACAGCTACATGATATCTTGTTCTTTCAGAGGCACCTGCTTATTGTATCTTTGTTGAAATATATATGAGTATTCACAATAGGATATGAAAGTGCCGGCCCACACACACGGATATATATATATATATATGTGTGTGTGTGTGTGTGTGTGTGTGTGTGTGTGTGTGTGTGTGTGTGTGTGTGTGTGAGTGTGTGTGCGTGTGTGTGTATGTGTGTATAGACACCCTCTCCTCTAAATACAGCCCAACATCATCAACAACCGATGTTAAAGAACCTAATCGACATTACCTATCAACTCACACACATGCAGAGAAAAAAACTAA
>NC_051402.1:20445498-20447998 GCF_015228065.2 Penaeus monodon
GGAGTGTGTGGTCAAGGGCGAGAGCCTGATCGGTCAGTGCCTGTGAGATTTTTTTTCGGAAGTCGAAGGAACCGAACAAATTTTGGCCGGAACTTTCGAAAAGGGAGACGCAGGATCGGACAGGTAAGGAATAATATCAGTTTCTGTCCTTGATGTTTCCCTTTGGCCTTGGGTAGCATCGCTGAGGGAGGAGGACGGGGAAGTCGAGGGGAGGAAAAGATGAAGGGAGAGGAAGGAGGAGGAGGAGAGGGAGGAGGAGGAGGAGGAGGAGGAGGAGGAGGAGGAGGAGGAGGAGGAGGAGGAGGAGGAGGAGGAGGAGGAGGGGAGGAGGAGGAGGAGGGGTGGGAGGAAGAGGGGTGGGAGGAGGAGGAGAGGGAGGAGAAGAAGAGGGAGGAGGAGGAGGAGGAGGGGGAGAGGGATTTGTTGGTCTGCTTCTCTGTCTGCTGTTCTGTCTGTCTGTGGCTCTTTCTCTCTTTATCCATCCACCTATTCTCTCTCTTTCTCTCCTCTCTCTCTCTCTCTCTCTCTCTCTCTCTCTCTCTCTCTCTCTCTCTCTCTCTCTCTCTCTCTCTCTCTCTCTCTCTCTCTCTCTCTCTCTGTCTCTCTCTCTCTCTCTCTCTCTCTCTCTCTCTCTCTCTCTCTCTCTCTCTCTGTCTGTCTGTCTGTCTGTCTGTCTCTCTCTCTCTCTCCACACACACACACACACACACACACACACACACACACACACACACACACACACACACACACACACACACACACACACACACACACACACACCCCTGACGAAGAAATGTGAGCGAGAAGAAAAATAAGTCGAATCAATAATAATAAATTGCCACACTTATCTGCAGGTGAAGATGCAGCCTCTTTCACCACCAGATATTAGTGTCAGATCAGATGGTGATAAAGAATGATTTATCACTCGATATTAAGTGATATCAGTGGAGTCCGGATTAACCAAAACTCACCGTAAGATAAATCGCCGTACTCCCAACAGAGGGCGTTGACTTTCGTGGAAATAAAGGCAGAAGAGGAGATTAATATATGTTATGACGTCACGTTGTACTGTGACGTCACCGAATGGTCCGATATGACGTAATTAATTGGCGTGACGTCATTCAGGACGAAAAGGGGGGTTTGTGACGTCACAAAGAACGGGAGATGGAGTTGTGTTATGGATTTGTGTGACGTCATATATGGCAAGGAAGTGTTTGATTTAACGGAAACTATTTTATTTACATAAGAATAACAAGCATAGATAGAAAGGGCCCAGAAGCCAATAGACGGAAACATTACAAAGAAAGTTTCATTATTTAAAAAAAAGAGAAAAAAAGAAAAGAAAATTTGTAGAATAAAAATATTAATAATATTCTTTAAACTTCTGGTAAGATTTCTGGTTTCAAGATAACATTTGAGAACAATTTAGCCTGGTTTCCGACCTTACACAAATTTGGGATCTTATTGTTTTTCTGTTGATTATGCTTATCTCGTTTATTTTCTATTACACTGATATCAAATTCTCTATTCGATTTTAAAACTATAAAGTATTAGTATATCATGAGTCTTTTTAATATATCCGAGGTATTTAATGCAGAGTTACCTCATCTTGCTGGAGTTACTGAAATTACATTTCCGTATAGAAATGCGGATCATTTTTCCCCAACGTATAATTTGGAGAAGAAAAGAAAAATCCTGAGTCAGTTATTCATGCCATTCAGCCCCCTTTTGGGGCAGAGTTTATTAATTTTGGACCATCTCGGCTTTTTCTATATGCAAATTTCTAATGTCCATTGCTGAATTTCATTCATTTTTTATATATATTAAAATTTTATATATATATATATATATTATATAATATATATATATATTCCTTTTAAATATTATACTACATATATTATGCATATATAGATATATATTAAATATAAAATTTTTTATATAAAATATATATATATATAATATATATATAATATATATATAATATATATTATGTATATATATACACACATATTTTAAATTTAAATTTTTAAAATTATAATTTTATTTTTATATAATATATATATATATTTAAAATATATATATAATATATATATATTTTTCTTCTTTTAAAAGGGAGGTTTTATGTCTGAGCCGCCGTGGTCACAGCATGATATTTGTTTTTTTATGTTTTGATGCTTTGGAGTGAGTACGTGGGAGGGTCCCCAGTTCCTTTCCCCGGAGAGTGCCCCGGGGGTACCCTTTTTTGGGGTTTATTTTTTTTTCTCTATTTTTTCCGGGCTGGGACCAGCACTTGACTTGGGGTGGTTTTGGGCCCCCAGTGGCTAGGTAGGCAATCGAGGTGAAGTTTCCTTGCCAAGGGGCAACGCGCCCGGGCCCGTGCTCGAACCTCGAACTTTGATTGCCCTCTTTACAGTCTGAGTCCGTACTCTAAACATTCGGCCATGCGGCCTTTACGATCATGGGGTTTTTTATGATTTTTTTTTGGGAATTTAAGCGGTGG
>NC_051402.1:20455498-20462998 GCF_015228065.2 Penaeus monodon
AGGTACAATACTAAACCAAGAGGTGAAACACCGGACTTTGCAAAAGGAAATAAACAATAACACATTCACTAACAAAGGTTAAAAATAGCATTATTAAAGAGAAAATAAAACAAAAAGTACAAAAACAAAGATATGCTTACTATTACTTACTTGATTAGAAGCAACAAAAAATAACTGCTGGGTAATATCATTCGTAACCTACATCGTGTCAATAAATCAATCAAGCTAACGTGGGTACCAGGCCACTCTGGTATCCATGGCAATGAGCAGGCTGACAAATTAGTCGAGTCAACTAGTAATCTGGACCTTGGCATAATCCGTACAGATCTCAGGTGCTTTGTGTCCTTTATAAAAGCAAAGATACATCAGAGTGGACCAAGCTAGACATCAAAAATAAATATAGAACCACGAGATGCAGCCCACACGAAAATCGGAAGGAAGGAGGTAGTGTTGATCCCCCTCAGGATAAACGCCAGAAGACTGACTCACGTCACTCCCTATATTGCAAGAAATTCCCCTCCACAATGCCCACCCTGGACAAACAACCTCAAAATAACACACGTTCTGATGTCTGGTCATAAGTTCAATGCCAATAGACAATAGCTAAAAAATTCTTCAGAATCAAACATATGGATTTTACAACATCAAATCAACTATCAGACGACGTAAAATTTAACCGTAAAGTAATCAATACTCGATGGGAGACAAACTTCATGACTTTACCTTGAAATACGAATAGGAGCCATTGGCTTAATAACCTTGCCCCCCCTCCCCCCCACCACACACAGTGTTATCATTGCTGACATGATTACTGCAATGTTATGAAAATGCTAATAATAAAAAATAGAATCTTAATATAAAGGACTAGGGTTAACAGGTGATATAGAAATAATTAGATCTTTCGTGACTAAGCACTTGTGGAGCTGCCTCTGTGTAAATACAAACTAAAATTGCATGGACATGACATGTATGCCATGTCATCTGCGACCATTGGTTTAAAGAGCATTTGCCATCTTGCTTCTGAGTGTTAGTTCACTGTTTACAGTAATCACCGTGCAGGTAAAGAGGTATTTGTAATTTTCTCAAAAGGATTAGTCATTCCATTTAAATGGTATAGAATCAGCATGTATTGCATTAATATTTTTCTATTGTAAGCACTTTTAAATTGAATTTGAAGCCATGGTATGTTGCCCTTTGCACAACCCGATTTATTAGAGTTTGCAAGTATCCTTACTCAATCTTTAGCTTCCTCCTGAGCAGTACAGTGTGAAGTCATCCACCTACAAACTACACGAGACAGCACTTGCAACGATCTTTACGATGTAATTTATAGCAATGCCAAACAGGTTACACTTAAAACACTCCCTTATGGGACCCCTTCCAGCTGGTCCTCCAGGATAGAGAAACTGTTTCCTACCCGCACTCTAAACTTCCTAACAACAAGGAAGCTCTTAAACCAGTGCCATACATGCTTCTAAGTAGTATTAGTCGTTTCGAGGTCAAAGAAGACTGCCAACATGTGGCGTCGCTGTGCGCAGGAATTCTGTATAACAGTCTCCATCCTCACAAGGGCATCTGTGGTCGATCTCAATTTACAAAACCCATACTGATCAGCATATTTTCCTTTTCTAGTAGCAATGTCAACCTGAAGTTTACCATATTCTCCAACTTGCAGATGCTGCTGGTGAAAGAAACTGGTTTGTAATTCCATATATGGTTTGGTGACAGGAATGATTACAGCTTCTTTCCATGTGGATGACACTGTGCCCTCCCAAAAGATAGAATAGAATGAATCCAACAGGAACTTTTGGGAGCTCTCCAATAAGTTGAGATGTCATTTGGTATGGGATATCGTCATTTCCTGGGGCAGTCTTACGGTGAAGCTGCAAGACTGCCCCAAGAAGTGTAGGGGGATTGAATTATGTGTAAGACGACTCCCTACCGCCGAACTTGCCTAATCGATTCGATGGCCATCCCCCAAGCAAATACAGGAGTCCGCAAGGGAGCTCCGGTAAGCTCAGGGAAGTCCGAACGCCCCAGATTACTGGGCCTTAATACCCAGGGGTCGAAGCCCGCAAGAGATGTCCTGAGGTAGAGAAGAGTGCTGCGGGTCAGATGTGGGGAGCTGACTACGTCTACTGTAGTTTCGTGCTACTTGCAGAATTAAAGCACTAAAGGTGCAGGCAAAGCTAAAAAGCGCAACAAAAAAGTACCGACTGCCTTGACGCAATTTACGTTAATTTGCTCAGAAGCAAATATGTTGAACAAAACGAGAGGTGCACACAGCTTTTTATCTACTGCTGCTGCGCTTGTTTCATCAAAGGTTCGGGTATAACAACATCACTTACACGAGTCCGATATCAGTGGCTAAATATATATATTTATATATTTCCGTAAATTCAAGGAATGGGGTTAACAGGTGCAGCCTGATTAATTCCATGGTGGCTGAGCACTTGTGGAGCCATCTGTGTGCACTTGAGTCAGCAGCAGTCGAGGGAATTGCTCTTGCTATCTATTTTTATTTAATTATTTTTTTTTTATTGATGCATGTTCATAATTTATTCCACGCAGTTACTCCATTTTATACAGTATATTTGATATCTTGGATTAGGTTTATTAAGAACATTTGTACTATTGTACTGTCTCCAATCTTAAGATCGGAAAAAATAGTACTTACCGTGGGCTCTGGTGTACACCGATTCGCTATATCTTTTTGAAAAAAAAGTAGTAATGAAGAAGGCGGGAGATTACAATCAAATAAATGAAAATTATATTGTATATAGGTCTTAACTATATAAAAACATACATAAACATAAGTATAGAGTGTCAGCTGATAAGAATGTAAAATAATCTTGGGAGCTCTCGATATCGTCTGGCATTAACGAAGATGAAGGCCCTGAATATGCGTTTGTTAGTTTTATTGTAAAACCATTTGAAGCTGGGTGTGAAGCTCTTATCTTTTATCATTTGCGAGTGATATGATTGGGGGGGGGTCATTCGATTCCGAGCCTTGTGGTACCTTATTTGAAAGTAAAGATCATATTGTAGTTATTATCTTCTTGTTCTGTATTTGAGTGATCGATTTTTGTGTAATTCTAGTACACTTAGGAAACTGCCTATAACACCGTAATTTGGCTACAATTTTTAAATCTTTGCTTACGCAGAGTACTTTACATCAATACAAATACATTGCCAAGACAAACTGATGTATATCATATGTTTTATAAATGTTGCTGGTTAATTTTAAAACAACTTACCAAGTGTTCACGAGTGAATCATATCCATAGGAAAGGGAATCCTTTTAAGAAATGACAATAATATACTGAAGAATACTTTTGTACGTAACATGTTCAATGTATATAACTAACTAGAAATAAAAAGAAAAAGTGTATGTTATTCAAGGAAAGTCTTTTCTATATACACTGTATATCCTGTTGAACAAAAATATTCTTCGATATCAAAAGGAAGGATGAGGCCTTGCGTGGACTAGCAGGGAAGACACATCTGCTGAAGAGAGAAATTAAATACTGCTTTTATGTAGTAAAGTATATGGAATTCCATAATAAGGACTATAATGTAATAGGTAATATTAATCATTTATTTATTGCATTTAGCTGTACATCACTATGGAAATGCAGATATTGTGGTGTATTAGAAAATCTACATCTAACCTTATCTAACAATATGGATCAACTACGGATGAACCGACGACGTGTTCTTGTCTTTGTTCCTCCTCTCTGTGGGGTGGAATCACACCTCAAACACAACAAACAATAGCCTGTACACTCCAAGTATTAAGCACAACAGATAATGGGCAATGTAAACACACCCAAAGTCTAATCCAAGGTTCCACAGATCCAAACAAAGAGTTATACACCTATCATTAGCTAAAAATTTCACAATATAAACGGGGTTTCAGGGGCACTTCAGATCCCCAATCCTTTCATACTGAGTTCGGAGTTAGAGAAAACTGAATTCACCTGAATTTAATGGGTTAATTAACAAGACCTCGCTACAGCTTTGAAGTTTGAACATGATTTAAATCACCAAAATTATGAAGGGAGTTAATTCAGACTTTTTAACTTTAAGGAGGATTATCTAATGCAACATTACAACCATAATCAATGGCCTGGTATCTCTGATTAGTTTCACGGGGATGGTATCCTCATCTACAGAGGGAATAGTTTAATGGCAGAGCTGTTACTGAAGTGCCGCTTACTGAGGCTTCAACACTTCAGCTTAATTAGTGAATGGCTGAAGAATATAATGAACCACAGCACTTGCCACGCTCGGGAAGTAGGAGTTTCAATTGCACCTCTTTTAGTAGGATCTATGATATAGACGAGATATCGTTTTCTGCCCTTAGCTAACAAATTATAATAATGATAATGATGATAATAATAATAATAATAATAATAATAATAATAATAATAATAATAATAATAATAATAATAATAATAATAATAATATAATAATAATAATGATAATAATAATAATTATTATTATAATGATAATAATAATAATAATAATAATAATAATAATAATAATAATAATAATGATTATAATGATGATAATAATAACAACAACAACAACAACAACAACAACAACAACAACAACAACAACAACAACAACAACAACAACAACAAAAATGACAATAGTACAACAACAACAAAAGAACAAATATAATATTAAGAATAATATTGATATTATTTATATTAGTAATAGTAATCAATGATAGTTATGAATGATAATAATGATAGTTATGAATGGTGATAATGATTATAATAATGATGATGATAATAAAGCGCATAATAACAGTGATGATTTGAATAATAATAAAGACGATAAGGAAAATGATGATAATAATAATGACCATAATGATAATAACAGTAATAATAGTATGAACAACAATAGTATTAATGATGATGCTAATAACATGACAGCAAAATTGACGATAACATTAAAGTAATTACAATGATAAAGAGGTGGAAGGGTGACCCATAATATACAAGCGGGGGGGGGGGCGAAAACAATTAGCTGCAGTATATTTCGGACATGGAGCATGATTAGCATATTATCATATATGTTACTTGATGTTATGGGTTTTAATAGGTATTCGAACTAACCATTGATATAATTTCGGTCTATTGCTGCCGTAATTGTGATAGCTACGGCGTCGTTATAATTTGATAAAAGGCGTTGTTGTTGTAATAACTCTTATGTCGTCTACAAAAAGAGGATACACATATCACGTGTATAATAGATTCCGGTAAAACTAATATATGGTTTGTATTAGTTTTTTTTTTCTATTTATGATTTTTGTAATGCTTATATACAAGAAAATAATTTTTGTATTTGTAAGGAAAATAATTCTCTTGTATTTGTGTTTATTATATACAGTGTCTGTGTGTATGCATTTATACGTATAAATGTTATTACAACAACATGGAACATTGTACATTTAGTTATGAAAATTATTATGAAAAATATGGAAATAGATAATGCACTGAAGGTACTGTTTTTTATGCATATCATTATCCTCATTTCTTTTCAAGGCTTGTCACTGTTATCACTCTGCCAATCGTTATCTCTAATGAACCCAAGGATAATATTTTCTCGCTAAAATATTTCTTCGTTAAGACAATTAGGCAGTCGACAGCATCATTAGGCTTTTAATCAGCGTATTTTCTCCCGAACTTTACCTAATGCTCTCTCTCTCTCCCTCTCCCCCTATTTATCTGTCACTTTAGTTCTTTATTTGTCTTCAATTAATCTTTTTTACTATCATTACCATCATCATCATCATCATCATCATCATCATCATCATCATCATATCATCATCATCATCATCATCATCATCATCAATCATCATCATCACATCATCATTCATCATCATCTCACCATCATCACCATATTCATCATCTCTCATCATCATCATTATCTTCATCTTCATCTTCATCTTCATCTTCATCTTCATCTTCACCTTCACATCCTCATCCTCATCCTCATCATTATCACCATCACTTCTTTCTTTATCTCCATCATTCCCTTCAGTTCATTCTCTTTCTTCCTCTCCCGTTACTCTTTCTTTTCTTTCATCTTTCGTTGTCTTCCTCGTCCTCTTCCTTCCCCTTCTTCTCCTTTCCATTCCTCTCTCATTTTTCTTTTTTCTCCTATTCCTTCTACTTCTCTCCCTCCATCTCTTCCTCTCTTCTTTCTCTCCTACCTCCATCTCCATCCTTCTCCTCTGTCTCTCTTACTTCTTCGTCTCTCTTCCTTATCCCTCCCTCTCCCTCTCCTCTTCCTCCTCTTTCTCGTCCACCTCCTCCTACTACTCCTCCTTCTCCCTCTCTCTCCCCCTCCCCCTCCTCCTTCTCCTCCTTCTCCCTCTTTGTCTCCCTCCCCCTCCTCCTCTTCCTTTTCTTCCTCCCTCTCCTCCTCCTCCTCCTCGTCCACCTCTTTCCCCACCACCACCACCTCCTCCTCCTCCTCCTTCACCACCACATCCTCCATCTCTCTTCCTTCTCCCTCACTCTCCCTCCTTCTTCTCTTCCTCCTCCTCACCCTTATCCTCCATTTTTCTTCCTTATCTCTCCTTCTCACCTCCTGCTTCTCCTCCTGCTTTCCCCTCTCCTCTTCATCCTTCTTCTCCATCTTTCTTCCTTATCCCTCCTTCTCACCTCCTCCTTTTCCCTCTCCTCATTCTTCTCTTCCTCCTCCTCCTCCTAATCTCTCCTCATCTCGAAATCTCAGCAATCCTGGTTGCATAATGCGCTCGTCATTGCAATTGCGCGGAGCACCTTGAGCAGATCTTGTCTCTCATCCCGCACGACTGAGTTCTAAAAAAAGAAGAAAAAAAATCG
Organism: Penaeus monodon; assembly: GCF_015228065.2. NCBI lineage: Eukaryota > Metazoa > Arthropoda > Malacostraca > Decapoda > Penaeidae > Penaeus > Penaeus monodon. The sequence continues at coordinate 20,462,362 of NC_051402.1, forward strand.
ACTTTGGCTGCAGCATCATTTGTATGAGATGAGGAAGGGATGCTAAGTGTGGAGAGGTTAAGACTGTTGGTTTCTCTTTCTCTTTCTCTGTTTCAGTCTGACTGGTTATCTGTCTGTCCGTCTCTATGTTTGTCTGTCTGTCTGTCTTCTACTCTCACTCTCTCTGTTTTCTCTCTCTCTCTCTCTCTCTCTCTCTCTCTCTCTCTCTCTCTCTCTCTTTCTCTCTCTCTCATTTCACTCTTTCTCTCTGTTTGTTTCTGTAACTGAAATTATGTCTGTTTAAGCGAGAATAGAAATATTTAGGACCTTTATGTCCAGTTTATGATGTTCTGTGTTTGCTATTTCTCAGTTTTATTGCCCATTTTACTTGCTTTCATCTTCAGCTTTTCTTCGTGCTTTGCCAGACCTGTTTCTCCGTGCGTAACTTATTCTTGGTGTAAATCCGATCAGAAATTTATGACTGAGAAGATAACTTCAAGAAATCTGTCGCGTTTCCGGAATGCAGGTGACTGACTGCGTAATTAAATCTAAGGTGTGACTGGGATGGAGTCGCTTTCTCTTTTCTTTCGCTCTCTCGGTTTTTATCTCTTGTTCTCCCATTGTCTCTTTCTGTTTCTCTCTCTTTGTCTCTCTCTCT
>NC_051402.1:20470498-20472998 GCF_015228065.2 Penaeus monodon
ACGAAATAAAAATATTACAACCATCATCATCAAAACGCCAATGACAACAACAACACAGAAATTGACAGTTATTTTTGACTCAGATATTGATGCAAATTCCTTAAGATCACAGATGGTGGAAATCTCACAACTGATGAACAGATAACAGGTGGTTCATTTGCCCCAGCTGGTGTTAATGGGAGTGACACAGATAATCGTAAGGTGTAGGTGAAGTAGAGGTAGATTATCGAGGCAAGAAAAGGCAAAAAACGAAGTAGATAAGGAATAATGATTATAGTAAGTAGGAAATGATGATAATGAGGAGGAGAATAAATATAATTGTGTAGTAATGATTATGGTAATAATGCTAGTAATGATAGTTATCGTGATAATAATAATGGTGATAATATTAATAGTAATAATTGCAATGATAATCACTGATAACAGTAATGAAAATAATGACAATAATAACTATTATAGCAGTAATGATAATAATGATAACTATGATAAAATTGATAATAATGATAACAACAAAAATAATAATAGTAGTAATAATAATGATGATAATAATAATAATAATAATAATAATAATAATAATGATAATAATAATAATAATAATTGTAAAAAAATAATAATAATAATGATAATAATAATAATTGTAATAATAATGATAATAATGATAATCATAAGAATAGTAATGATAACAATAATAGCCTAATAATGATGATAATAATAACAACATTAATAATGATGATGATAATGATAATAATAATAATAATAATAATAATAATAATTATTATTATTATTGTTATTATCATTATTATTATCATAACAACAATAACAATAATGGTGATAATAATAATTATAATCATAATCATAAGAATATTAATAGTAATACTAATAGCAATAATAACAATAATTATTATCATTATTATAACAGTGATAATAAAGATAATAAATTTAAGAATGATGATATTAATGACAATAACAACAACGACAACAACAATAATAATAGTAATGATAATACTACTACTAATGATACGATAATGATAATGATAATATCGAAAACAATAGTAATGACAACAATAATAGTGATAATAGGAATAATAGTAATACAATGATGGTTATAGCAATAAAGATGCTAATAACAGTAGTAATACTAATGATAATGATAACAACAACAATGGTAATAACAAGAATTATAACAATAATAAATATAACTATTATTATTATCGTTATTATAATTATAATGATGATGATAATGAAAATAATGATGGTAAAAAGTAATACTGATAATGATAATGACAGTGATAATAATAACAACAGTAATGATGATAATGACAATAGTAACAACACTAACAACAGTAATGATAAAGAAAAAACTAATAGAAGTTATAATGATAACACTAACAATAATGATGACGATGGGGGCAATGATGTTGCTGATGATGGTAATGTTTATGATAATGATAATAACAAGGATAATGATAATGATAATGATTATAGTGATATACCTAGTAATAGCAATAACAAAAATTAAACAGTAATAAGAACAGCTGGCTCACCAAAAAGCAGAAGCTGACAGGTGTTGTAAGGTACATATCTGAAACCAAAAAAAAATAAAAATAAAAACAAGAAATAAAAAATTTGCAATGAATAAAGGTGATAAGGCGGGGCTTAAGTCGTAAGTTGCCAACTAGGATTTTCATCAAAACAGAGTGGTTATACCTGTGTAGAGATACCTCGAGGTGTTAGAGTCAAGGAGAGGCTCGAGAGACGCAGAAGGTGAAGGGAAGCGGAGAGGACGAGAGGGGAGAAGGTGGGGGGGGGGAGGAGGAGGGTAAGAAGAGAGAAATTAAGAAGATCAGGCAAGCGAAAAGAGCGAGGAGGGAGGGAGGAGATAGGGGTGAGGATGGGATAGCAGGGAGTGGGGGAAGGGTAGGGGGTGTGGGTGGGGGTGGGGTGGGGAGAGTAAAGGGCTTTGTATGGAATGGAAGAGATTGCATAGAGGGAGTAGGGAGGGAGGGGGCCGGGGTGGAGAGGGAGGGAGTGTAGACAATGCATAGAGAGAGAGGAGAGAGAGAGAGAAAGAGAGAGAGATGATGATGGAAAAAGGAGTAAGAAAAATAGAAAAATGGTGGCAATAATCATAAATGCAAGATGGAAGAATAAGAAAGTGGAAAATTATAAAAACATGATGATGAGGATGGCTTCCCCAAAAAAAAGAAGAAAAAAACAATAATAAAAATAAATAAATAAATAATAATAAAAGAAAAACAACAACAACAAAAAAATGGAAATAGCATAGTGATTTACAAACAAACACACACAAACACCCCCCCCACACACACACACACGCACACACGCGCGCACACACACACACACACACACACACACACTCAAGTACAGCCGGAGAAAAACGCCCACGGAGCAACGCACACACGCACGCCCGTCGCAAGAGCTTATCCTGCATTGAAGACAGTCACGCCCATCCCCCATCTCGCCCGTCACCCCAATCAAG
>NC_051402.1:20524153-20529153 GCF_015228065.2 Penaeus monodon
GGAGGAAGAGGGAGAGGGAGTAAGTGAGAGGAAGAAAGGAGGAGGAAGAGGGCAGAGAGAGGGAGAGGAGAGAGGAAGAGATAGAGGAGAGAGAGAGAGAGAGAGAGAGAAGAGAGAGGAGGCGGGAGAGGAGGGAGAGAGAGAGAGAGAGAGAAGAGAGAGAGGAGAGAGAGGAGAGGAGAGAGAGAGAGAGAGAGAAGGAGAGAGATGCGAGAGATAGAGATAGAGAGAGAGAGAGAGAGAGAGAGCAGAGAGAGAGAAGAGAGAGCGAGAAGAGTGATAGAGCGTGTACGATCGAAAGATAGAGAAAGAGAGAGTATTCGATATATAGCATGAGAGAGAGAGAGATGAGATATATTAGATGCGAAGAGAGAGAGGAGATAGGATAGGGAGAGTATGTCTGCGAGAAGAGGGGAGAGCGAAAGAGATAGGAGGAAGAGGGAGGATAGGGGGGAGAGATAAGAGAGAGAGAGAGAGAGAGAGAGAGAGAGAGAGAGAGAGAGAGAGAGAGATGAGATGAGAGGAGAGAGAAGAGAGAAGAGAGAGAGCAAGAGCGAGATATAACTATATTCTCTATATAGAGTAATCTAGATTATAGCATCGTATAGCTCTTCATATCTATATTCTATACTATAGCATCATCTATATTTCTATTCCTCTCGCATATATAGAGATCTAAAGACAAAAAATGGAGTACCACTTCACAATTCGGCCCAAGCTATTCTGATCAAAAGAAGAAGGAAGAAGAAGTAATCAAAGCCATGAAACAAATGAACAAAAACATAATACGAAAAAAAATACCAGACTATATAAATACAATAAGATAAGAGGCATCAACGACCCAACAGCAGGAGGAACAAAAGCATTATTTTACTAGACGAAATAGAACCAAAAAAAAAAACAATATGGGTATGACCGAAAGACAATACAGTAATACTAAAATAAAACCAAGAAAACTGACAAAAAAATACAAAAGATAAAGAGGCGGAACAACCAAACGGCAGACAGGCTTCCGGAGATAACAGACTGAAATCCTTGAGACATTTATAAATAACAAGAAACGCCGTCTGGTGTTCCTCATTGCCAAACGCCGCCAAAAAAACAGATTTTCCTTGATCGACGACAAAAAGGTACGGTTAAATGGTGACGAAAAAAAAATGATCGTACTTAATAACAGAAAAAAATGAGCAAAGTAGTTCGATAACAGTGCTTTTTATTCCGGTAACTGAAATCAAGGGATTAGAGTGTGACTATTATATAAATAATTATAGTAAATGACGTGACGAATTGAACGTGTGGCGGTAATGAATGAATGAACTTCGCCTACTTTCTGCGACGTCTTGTAAAAAAACGTTTTTAATGCTAAACGTATCTCGTCATAGTGCTGTGACTGTATTGCACTGCATTTGCTTATTTTCTCTTCTGCCTCTCTCCTTCCTTCTTTCCTTTCTTTCGCTATTAGTTTATTTGTTTTTACATTCGTTTTTTTTTTTACGTATTTCTTTTCTTTTCTTATTTTGTCTAATTTGTTCTTAAAGCTCCATTTCTCTCTCTTTTCTGGCTACCGACGTCATTTATTTCAGAACACAAAATACATAACTGAATAAATAGACAACTATATAAATAAATAAATAACAATAACAATAATAATAATGCAGTAAGATTAAATCGAATGAATGATTGCATAAACAGGTGCATAGTCTACTTCTATTATGCATACATTGCGTTTTTATCATTATTACTTTTTTATCATTATTATCGCTATTTTCCCTTCCTGTCTCTGAATATAGGATTATGACCTTTACATATTTCTCTATGTCAGCCTTGACCTTCAAAATATCCGTAGTCAGTCACACGTAATTATCAATTTTCTGTTATTATTTCACACCGGTGTTGGTTTTCCTATTATTTTTATTTGCTTTTCCTTTTTTTGCGTGGTTTATTGTGTTTTTATTTATTTATTGTTTTTTCTTAGTATAGTTTATTATTATTATTATTATTATTATTATTATTATTATTATTATCATTATTATTATTATTATTATTATTTTGCATTTTCTTTGCCTTGTTATAGGAGACCTCTTATTTTAGTTTGTCTGTCAGTCTGTTTGTGTGTCTGTTTATATGTCTCTCTGTCTGTCTGTCTGTCTCTCTCTCTCTCTCTCTTTCTCTGTCTGTCTCTGTCTCTGTCTCTGTCTGTCTCTCTCTCTCTGTCTCTCTCTGTCTCTCTCTGTCTCTCTCTGTCTCTCTGTCTGTCTCTCTTTCTCTCTCTCTCTCCTCGTATTCCCTCTCCTCTCTATCCCTCTCTCCTTCTCTCTCATCTCTCGTTCCTCTCCGCTCCTTCTCTCGTCTCATCTGCTCTCATCTCGGCTCCTCTGATGTTGTCTTCTCTCAGTTCTCTCTCTCTTCATCGTCTCCTCTTTATATATATATATATAGGTATATATATATTATATATGTATATACATATCTATATATACTAGATTATATATATTATATATATCATATATATATATGGTTATATATATATATATATATTAACACCAACACCACGTATATACATGTTATGTATATATAAGTGTATTATCTATATATATAGATATAGGTATATATATAGTATATATTATATATGATATATATATATATAAATATATATATATGTTAATATATTATATATATATATATAAGTATATAGACACTTATCATGTTATATATGTAATATATAATATATATATATGTATATATAATAATATACTATATATATATAGATTTATTATATAATGTAGTGTATATATCTATTATATCATATATATATATAATATATATATAATATCTTAGTTTTTATTATGTTGTGTGTGTGTGTGCGTGTGTGTGTGTGTAGTGTGTAGTGTGTGTGTGTGTAGTTTGTGTGGGGGTGTGTGTGTTTGTGTGTTTGTTGTGTGAGTGTGGTTGTTGTGTGCCTGATGTGTGCTTGTGTATGTGTGTGCGTGTGTAATGTGTGTGTTGCGTGAGGGGGGGGGTTTTATGTGTGCGTGTGTGTGTGTGTGTGTGTGTGTGTTGGGTGTGGTGTGTGTGTGTGTGTATGTTGTGTGTGTGTGTGTGTGTGTATCATCTATCTATCTGTCTGTCTATTTACGTATCTTTCTCTCTGCCTCCGTCTTTCTCTGTTTCCAGCATTCTCTCTCTCTCTTTCTCTCTGTATCGGAGAAATACCGATAACTATAGATAAATAAACAGAATAAAGACACAAAAAGAAAATGGAAGATAGTATAAAGAGAATTGTGAATATAAGAAGATATAGAAGAAAAACAAAGATAACATAACAAAAACAACAACAATAAAGCCAAGGAATACGACCAAAAAGAACAAATAGAAAAGGGGAAATGAAAAAGAATAAAAAATGAGATGCACGAGAACGTCAAGCACACTTCAAGAACACAGTTAATTGTTCTTCTTCTTCATCTTCTCCCTCTCCTCTTTCTCTTTCAATCATTCTCATATTTCCTCTCCATTCTCCTTCCTCTTCCTCTTTCTCTGTCGATTATTCTCATATTTCCTCTTCATTCTCTCTTTCTCCTTCCTCTTCCTGTTTCTCTTTCGATTATTCTTAACTTTGCTTCTTGTTTTATCTCCCTTCTCTTCCTCTTTCTCTTCTCTTCCCCCCCTTTTCTTCATTTTATTTTTGCCCTTCCTCTTTCATTTCCTTTTCCTTACTCTTCCTAACTTATTTTCTCCTCCTCTCCCTCTCGTTCGCGGAAGCACACGCAAAGGCCGCAGCACCTAGTCTGACCTCACCCAGGTCCGCGCACACCTTGGGTCAAGTGTGAAAGGTCGAGCAGAGGTCGAGGGTCAGGTTGTTTTCTCAAGGATCGGGATGAGATTTTGACACGAGGGGGCTTGTTTTCGCGCACGTGTCTGCATAGCCCGACGACAACGCTGAGCAAAGGCCGGAAGTTTAGAGAGCAGGGGGGGGGGGGGGGATTTTTCTCTTTCCATTTTCTATTTTTGATTTTTTTCTCTCTCTCTCTTTTTTCGCTTAATTTTTTTCACTCATTTTTCCCCCTTTCTTTTTTTTCTCTCTCTCTGGCTCGCTAGCTCGTTTACTTTCTCTGTCTCTCTCTCTCTCTCTCTCTCATCTCTCTCATTCTCTCATCTCTCTATATAAAAAATATATATATATATTATATATCATATATATATTATATATATTAATTATATTATGATTGTATAATCATATATACATGTATCTATACTATATATATATATATAATATATATATATATATATATATATACATATATTATATATATATATATATATATTATACTATATATGAAATCAAAGTCTCTCTAGCTCTAGTTCTCTCTCTCTCTCTCTCTCTGTCCTCTCTCTCCCTCTCTCTCTCACTCTTGAGGGGATGGGGTAGAGGTTTGGGGGATGTGCGTGGTGACTGGAGGTTTGATGGAGAGGAGTGGGGATGGTAATATCATAAGGAGGGAATGAAGAGCAGAGTATGATGGCAATGTCAAGATTGGTGACATGAAGAAAAACGAGTTGCAGTAACTATAAAAAGATTAATTGGCCAGGTAATGGAGGTGGAGAACGGAAGAGAGAAAGACAGATAGATAGATAAATAGATAGATAGACATAGAGAGAGTGACAGAACATGAGTACGTTGTGGTGTATGTGTGCATGTTGGTGTTTGCGTGTGTGTGTGTGCTGTGTTGTGTGCGTGTGTGTGTGTGTGTGTGTGTGTGATGTGTGGGTGTGTGGTGTGGTGTGTGCCCATGTGTGTGGTGTGCATGTGTGTGCCCGCGCGCGCTTGTGTGTGTGGTGTAGCGTGTACGTATGAACTTCAGTATGTAGTGTAAATTTCTCCTGTACGCCTCTGTCCATGTATCACGATATAGGAAATAATCTACCATAAACATAAAATATAGAATTTGAATAGTTTATATAACTGGAAAATCAGGTTGTCAGACAGCAAAAGCTCGTAATCC
>NC_051402.1:20549153-20554153 GCF_015228065.2 Penaeus monodon
AAAAGGGGGGGAAAAAAAAATTTTTTTAAAATGGGGGGAAAAATAAAAGGTGGGGGGGGGGGGGGGGGGGGGGGGGTTTTTTTTAAAAATTGGGGGGCCCCCCTTCGGGGCGCCCTCCCCCCCCCCCTTCGACCCCTCCTTCTCCCTCCCAAATTCCAAAATCCCCCCCCCGGGGGGGGGTTTTTTTTTTTTTTTTTTGTTTGGGGGTTGGGGGTTTTTTTTTTTTTTTTTTTTTTTTTTTTTTTTTGGGGGGGGGGGTAAATGGGATTATTTGGGGGGGGTTTTTGGGTTTTGGTGGGGGGGGGGGGGGGGGGGGGGGGTTTTTTTTTTTTTTTAGGGGGGGGGGGGGGGGGGGGGTTTTTTTAAAAAAATTTTGGGCCCCCCCAAATTTTTAAAAAAAAGGGGGGGAAAAATAAAAACGGGGGGGGGGGAAATTTTTTAATTTTTTCCCTTTCTTTCTTTTTTTTCGGGTTTTGGGCCGCGGGGGGGGGGGGGGGGAAACTAATTTTCCTTTCCCTCCCCCCCCCCCCCCCCCCCCCCCCTTTTTTCGCCCCCCCCACTTTTCTTTTTTTTCCCCCCCCCCCCCCCCCCCTTTTTCCCCCTTTTTCCCCCTTTTTTTTTTTTTTTTTGCCCCCCCTTGGTCCCCCCTCCCCCCTTTTCCCTCCCCTTTTTTCCCCCTTTTTTTTTTTTTTTTTATCCTCCTTCCCTTTTTTCCCCCCCCCTTCCCTTTTTCCCCTTTTTTTTTCCCCTCCCCTTTTTCCCCCTTTTCCCCCCTTTTCCCCCTCCCCCCTCCCCTCTCCCTCCCCCCTCTTTTTCCTTTTTTCCCTTTCTCTTCTTTTTCCTTTTTCCTCCTCCCCTCTCTTTCCTCTCTTTCCCGCTTTCTCTTTCTCCCCCCTTTTCCCCCCTTTTTTCCCCCCTTTTCTCCCCCCCCTTCCCTCCCCCCCCTTCTCCCCCTTTTTTTCCCCTCCCCTCCCTTTTTCCTCTCTCTCCCCTCCTCCCCCTTCTCTCTCGCCCCCTTTCTCCCCCTCTTTTCCCCCCCTTTTTTTTTTTCCCTCTCTCTCTCCCCTTTTTTTCCCCCTCTCTCCCTCCTCTCCCTCCTTTTTCCCTCTTTTCCCTCTCCTCCCTCCCTCCCCCCCCTCCCCCAATGGGGGAACCCCCGGCCCCTTGCACAACGGGAAATTAAGAAAACAAGAATACCATTGAAACAAAGGAATTAAACTAAATTATTTTTTATTTATTTTATTTTTCTTTTTTTTTCCCCCCCCCCCCTTTTTCCTTTCCTTCCTCCCCCCCCCCCTCCTTTCTTATTCTATAACCCTCTTCCTTTTTCCAAAAAAAAAATTTATTAAAATGTAAACACATACCGCCACTGTGTTACACAAACTTTTTAAACCAAAAAAAAAGAGAAAAGGAGAGAAAAGAGGAGAAGAGGGGGAAGAGAGAGGGGAGAAGAGAAGGAGAGAAGAGAAAGAAAAGGGAGAGAAAGAACAAGAACGTGATCTGTCAGTCTTGTCCAAATTTCATCTCGGAAAACACTTCTCGTCATTATGTTTGGCCTTGAATTTTTAATTTTTTGGGAACTTTTAACACTTGAAGGGAAAAGATAATGATCTCAAGGAAAGCTTCGGGGGCTTTTTTGTGGTGTACGAGTGAGGGAAAAAGATCACGATTATTTGTCTGTGGAGTTGGAAGCATAACAATAATGAAGGCAGTATTGACAATTAATAATTAAGATAATGACAGTGATGGTGATGATGATGGTGATGATAGTAATGGTAATGATAACAAAAAAATAAAGATTGTGATAGAATGATAAAAATTATAATGATAATAGTAATAATAATGATGATAATATTACTCTATCGACAATGATGGTATCGATAAATCAGTAATAACAACGATAAGCGTATAAAACACGATAATAAAATGAAAAAAATACAATAAATTTTGAAAAAATGACAAAGTAAAGTCATAAAAGATACTTCTCTAAATATGGGAATATGTTTGTTTAGGAATTTTTTAAGTATTAAGAGTAAAAGTAAATGTAAAGGTAATGGTAATGATGATAATGGTAACAGAATAAGCATCAGTAATATTATTTTTTTCATAATAATTGTAATAGTGGTGATAACAAAAGTGATAATGATAATAATGATAATAATAATAATAATAATAATGATTTAATGATAATGGTAATGATAATAATAATGAAAATGAAAATAATAATGATGTTACTACTACTACTATTGATAATGATCATATTCATTGTGATAATAACAATAATCATAATGATAATAATAATAGCAATAAAGAAAATAGTATTGATAATAATGATGATAATGATAATAGTAATTGTAATTATCATTATTATTATTATAATAATAAACCCGTAATAATGACAGTAATGGATAATAAGGGTAGTAGTAGTAATAATAATTATAGTAGTAATATTAATGATTATAATGATGGTAGAAGTAGTAATAATAACTGTAATAATAATGATAATGCTGCTGCTGATAATAATAATCATGATAATGATGATATAAGTAAAACGTTAAAGATAATAATGATAATAAATAATAATGATAATAATAATAATAGCAATAATAATAATAATAATAATAATAATAATAATAATAATGATAATAAAAAAAATAATAATGATAACAATACTAAGACTACAACTAATAATAAAAAAAAAATACAATAATAACAATAATAATAATAATAATAATAATAATAGTAATAATGATAATAATAATAATAATAATAATGATAATAATAACAAAATAATAATAATAATGATAACGATATTAGTAGTAATGCTAGTAATGACAATAATAATAGTATAATTGATAACAATTATACTATTAATAATAATAAGAGTAAATCAACATAATAATGATAATAGGAATAGTAATAATGATTATAATAATATTCTCATTAATGGTATTAGTGATAATGATGGTGATAATAAAAATAATAATAATGATAACAATAATAATGATGATAATAATAATAATAATAATAATAATAATAATAATGATGATAATGATAACGATAATAATGATAATAATAATAATAATAATAATAACAATGATGATATAATGATAATGATAACGATAATAATAATAATAAGGATAATAATGACATAATAAGAAATTATGATAAACGATCATTAATCAATAAAATCCCTTGACTCTATATCAAAAAGACCAAAATCATCAATCACATACATACTTTTTTTTGTTCTTTCTCTTTGTAACAGAAACTACATCAACAACCTTTTTTTTTTTTTTTTTTTTTTTTTTTTTTTACATGACCATATTAATTAATCATCGAATAAAAAGCTTTGATTTCAGTGATTTTTCTTCGTAGCCTTGTTTTGGTAGAAGAGCTCGTTGTTATTAGTTATGGGATATTTTTAATGGTGGAATCTAAATTAAGATTTGAAGAGAGGAAAGAAGAGGGAGAAAGAAGTAGGGGAGAGAGAGATAAAGAAGAAAGTTTAGGTTAAGGATGGCGGGAGCAGGAGGATGAGAAGGAGCAGGAGGAAGAAGTAGGAGAAGGAGAAGGAGGAGGAAGAAGAGGAGGAGAAAGAGGAGGAGGTGGAAGATGAGGAGAAGGAAGAGGAAGAGCAGAAGGAGGAAGAAGAAGAGGAGGAAGATGAGGGGTGGAAGACGAACAAGAGGAAGAGGAGGAAGATGAGGGGTGGAAGAGGAAGAGGAGAAGGAAGGGAAGGAAGCGGAAAAGAAGGGGATTCAGAAGAGAGGGAGGAGGACGATGAGAAGGATGAAAAAGAAGAAGAGAAAGTTGAAGAGAAAGAGGAAGAGGACCAGGAGCCAGGATTAGCATCAGCAGCAGAAGGAAGAAATGGGAGAAGATGGGAGATGGCCAAGCATTAGTAGTGGAGGAAGAGATGGAAGAAGAGGAACAAAAAAAGAAAGAAAGAAAATTATAGAATAAAAAAGAAACAGAGACAGATAGACAGACAGACAAGAAGAAAGAGAAAGCAGAAAGAGTTTATCTTTTCTCTTTTTTTCTCTCTCTCTCTACCTTTAACATCTATTCATCTCTTAATCATCTTTCTTTACTTTCTCTTCTTTTACCGAAACAGCAAGAATATATATATATATATTTTTTTTACACAATCTTCCTCATTCTTTCCACCCCTTTTTTTCATTTTTTTCTTGTCACCGTTGTAAAAATTCGCCGGACTCGCTGAAACTCGCCTGTTGTCTTGACAGCGTAGGTATTATGTGGAAAGCAGACAGTCAGCCGCTGTCAGGAGCCTGTCAGCACAAGCCGAAGCAACTGACAGTCACACTGACCGACCTGTGCCTGACTGGCTAATCTTCATTACATTTTTCCTTTTGGTTTCGTTTATGTTAGCGTGCAATGTATGTGCGTGTGTGTGTGGAGGAGTTTGTATTTGTCTTCGTCCGTAAACATAAATAAGGGTAGATACGTGTTTTTGGGAGTGTATTTGTGCGGAGCTGTGTGTTTGTAGTGGTATGCGTGCTTTTATTTTATCAGTGTTATTGCTATTATTATTAACATTATTGTTAGCATCCTTATTATTATTATTATTAATTTGATTATTATTGTTATTATTATTATTATTATTATTATTCATATTATTGTTATTTGTATTATTATCATTATTATTACATTATTATTATTATTATTCAAATTACCCTCATCACCATTACCATCACCATCATCATCATTATCATAATCACTATATTATTATTTCTCATTATTATTATTATTATTATTATTATCATTACTATTATTATTATTATTATTATTATCATAATTATCATTATTATTATTATTATTATTGTCATAGTTATTATTATCATTCTCATTACTATGAAAAATTATGATAATGATGATAGTAGTAATATTATCATCGCTATTATTATCATTGTAATCATTATTATTATTATTATTATCATTATTATTATTATTATTATTATCGTTATTATTGTTATCAT
>NC_051402.1:20561653-20566653 GCF_015228065.2 Penaeus monodon
TTTCGTTTTCGTTGTGGGGCAGTTGGCGTGACGTAATTTTTCCTCCTTTTCTTAATTACGTTAATGATACGTCATTTGCCTTTATGTCTCGGTGGTTTTCAGACAAATGACATGATTATACAAAGTTATATGTTAAACTTGAGAAGAAGATAACGAACGATGTTTGCGTATTTTCTTCCACTTTTTACATTCACGCACACACACACACACACACACACACACACACACACACACACACACACACACACACACACACACACACACACACACACACACACACAGCAGTGCTTGTGATGGTAGTAGTGGTAGTATAAATCATAGCAATAGTGGTAGTAATGATAACAGCAATAATTATAATAACAACATTGATAATGATACACGTAATGTTCTAATTTCTGAAGCCCGAGTCCCAGTTAGGTATGTTACAGCAACACTACTTTAGTAAACGAGAGACGAAGTAGCTGAACGGGGCAGGAAATCGCTAATGAGGACAAGTCAGTACACTCACACAAGCCGATGTGGATGAGGTGTGGGCGAAGGGTGGTGGAATTTGGGTGAAATGGCTGAGTCTTGAAGGTGGAAGAGGTGGGTGAGGTTTGTGAAGTGTGGAACGGGAGAGTTGAATGGTGTACGAAGTGGAAGAGGATTGTGAAACGGAAGTGTTGAACGGTGGACGAAGCAGAAGGAGAAGGGCTGGTAATTATTTGGTTCATAACTGCAAGAGGTGGAACAAGAAGGTTGTGACCGGTGGCAGAATTGAGTTTGAACGCGGAAAAGGAGGAGGAGAGAGAGTTGTGAGCTGTGGAACGGAAGAGCTGAAAGGTGAAAGGGGTGGAAAAAAAACGGGGTTGTAAGGTGTGGTAGATGCGAGTTGGTATGCGAATAGTGAAAGGGGAAGTAACCAGGTAGAACTGTATAAAAGGAAATCGTAAAGAGATTATTTAGATTTCGGGTAATGGAAGGGCCAAAGAAAAAATAACAAATATGAGAAAATAAAAAAAGGACAGAAGAATAGAAACAAAGAGATCGCAGATAAACCAAAATTAGTCTCGACACCTGAACTGTACCCGGAACGAGGAAAACCACAATGATAACTGGCAGCTGTACCAAATTCGGGCGTTATCGGGGAAATGGAATTAAGAACACGGTAAATGACTAAGATGCATCGCCAGTCTTCGAGAAAGAGAGACAAGGAAAGAGACAGGCAGAGAGGCCGACAGAGAATGACTTAAATACCAGATATGCTCTCTCACAAATAAATACATGGATTAATCAAGGAATATGATGCAAGAACACGTACTGAAGATCAAATCCATATCTGAACAGGGATTACTTCTACTCTAATATAATTAAGATGCAACAGTAGCAACATAATAGCGGTAACGACGACAACAGTTTAAAAGTGATATTGATCATGATAATAATAAAACAAGAATAAAAATAATAGCAACAATAATTGTAAAACAAACAAAAAACATAGTAAAAAGATTAGAAAACAAAAAACAACAACAATAAGCAACAGAACAATAAAAAAGAATGTTGCAGAAAACGTTGCATTAAGACTATCTCCCAGGTAATCAATATAAGGAAACCTTTTCAACAGAATCTTATTTAGAGACCAAAGAAGGAAAAGAAAGAAAGAAAGAATATATATATATATATATATATATATATATATATATATGTATATATATATATATATATTATATATATATATATATATATATATATATATATATAAAGAGATAAAACTTTATTAAACATTTTTAAATACTAATAAACAAAAAATGACAATGCGATTTATATACTGATACGCGCCATTGCAGGCTCCTTTTTGCCCATCCTTAAAAAAAAAAAAAAAAAAAAAAAAAAAAAAAAAAAAAAAAAAATCTACTGCAGATCCCTTGATGCCTAGACTAGCAGTGTAAGCCAGTGAGATCAGGGAAATTATGATTATATCATGGAGATTAAAGAGGTTATGGTTGTAAATATGCATTTGATAATAACGATGAAAGAAGTAACAAAAATAATAATATACATACACACACAGATAATTACACACACACACACACACACACACACACACACACATATATATATATATATATATATATATATATATATATATATATATATATATATATATATATATATATAATAGTGATAATACACATTTCTTTCTCTGAAGTGTATAATATATAGCTGATAACAATAGTAACAGATCACCTTTGTCATAAAGATAAATCTATCATTATCACCATCGCCGTTATCGTAATTTTATTCTCGATTCCACAGAAGTATTTAAATATATATATATATATATATATATATATATATATATATATATATATATATATATATATATATATATATATATATATATATATATATATAAGCACAACAGATTAAATAAATAAAATATATATATGATAAAAATTAAAAACTACATTTTTTTTTTTTAAATTCCTTTATTTTTCACATATTGAGTTTAATTATCGTTACAATAGATTTTTAAAAATTCTAATAAATATCATGTCTGATTTGCAAACAGTTACAGAATTACTTAATACGATGATGAACTAATGTCTAGCTTGGACATTATTCTAATGCAATACCATGGTTATAATCCCTACAAAACCGGTCTCAAAAATAATTTCGTTTTATACCTACAATGATTACAAATACACGTTGACTGTGGTGTTGATATATGTAATCCGAGTGGTAGTTTATAGCGCACGCGATATATGTCATAAAATGTGTTGGAATATCAGAATAAAGTAAAATATCTACACTAGTTATAAATATATACACATATATATATGCATGTTTTTTTCTCTCTCTCTGATTCACACACATACAGACCGATTTATAGATAGAGAGATAGATATATAGATAAGTATATGTTTATATATTTTCGGGGTAAATAACTGAAACAAAGAACATGCATTAAATTAATAATTTCTTTCTATGAAGTTTGTTGTTTTATGGAAATAAGCTACAAATGTTCAGTTATATATAATTCGCAAAGGACAAGAGATCAATATTTTAGTCAGATGGGAAATAGATAAAGTATTAGCCAAGTATTTTTAGCTCAAATATGCCTCACTTTTGAGAAATAAAATTGAAATAAACTTTACTAATATTTTTCTTCCTACTTTATATTCGGTTTTATGATCACCCTGTTCATTAATAAAAATATTAGTGTCTCTAATGTAATATTAATTATCTATCAAAAGTATCACAGAAAGTTGTTCCTGATGACAGTGATATTCATGTTATAATAAAAAGATTATGGGTATTATTATTATTATTATCATTATCATCATCATCATCATCATCATCATTATAATAATAATAATAATAATAATTATTATTATTATTATTATCATCATCATTATAATAATAATAATATATTATATATTATTATATATTATTATTATTATTATTAATTATATTATATTATTATTACTATTATTATTATTTTGATTTAGTATAATTGATTAAAATATTAGAAGAAAACAGAAGATTATATTACTATTAATTGACAATTAGAATGATTGGTAGTAATATTTATATAAAAATAAAAAAACGATATAAGATAATGATAACGATAAATGACAATAATAGCAACAATTAAAATAATAATTATTATAATAAGATGATGACAAAATGAGAATAAATTAACATCAATAATTACAATGATAATCGTGATAATAATAAAAACGAAACAAATCAACAATAATGTAAACAGTTGAAGTAGTAATAATGATAATAATTATAACAATGATAGTTACAATGATAACGTGAAATAATATGAAAAAACATCAATTTACAATAATACATTAGTAGTAATAATTAATAATAATACGGATAATGTAGTTGAAGTAACATAAACACGGAATTAATAAACTGGAAAAATAAAGTATTTTTAAAAATATCATATAATAACGTTTAACCGAACATCGCAATATACAATACTGTCCGTATATCAATGGGGTTGCAAGCGCAGAGATGCACCGAATGTTATAAATCTAGAATTTAATTTTTCATCGTAAATATTCTATTATGTTGTTGTGTACCTGAGCTGCCAGTACGTCAATCTATACAATTATTCCGTATTGTTGATATGTTGTGCAAGCGAGATACATATAGTTTTATCTAAGCACTGCTTATTTTTCTAGAATGAATGCAGTAATAATATATGCTAATAATGTTGTTGTTTTGTTTTGCGGGGGGGGGGGAGGTAATGGTAGTAGGGATTATAATGATAATAGCACTAGTCATTATATTGAATATGATGAGGATGGCCAGGAATAACAATAATAATAATAATGAAAATAATAATAATAATAATAATAATAATAATAATAATAATAATAATAATAATAATAATAATAAAAACAATGATTAGAAAAAAAACAATGATTATAACATTGATTATAATAACAAAGATAAAATAATCTAAATAATAATAACAATACTGATAAACAAATATTAACAACTACAGCAGCAATAACAATGATAGCTACCGATAACTAATAAATTAACCTAACGACTCGCAAAATCTGCATTTTGATCTTACATGATAAAGCGAAAACATATAGCATCATGCATTCAGCTGTCACTACCCCAAAAAAACAAAAGAAATTAAGAACAAAATGTTAGAAAAAGCTATTTATTACAAAATTTCTGATGAGAGCGCTAATAATGTATAATTCATACGGGAAAATATTTGTTTTAGTAAAATGGAGTTTGGAATCGTTATCATTTTTTTATTGTTTTTTTTTATGTTAGTGTTATTATTATTGTCTTTTTTTCCATTTCCTTGTTTGATTTCTGTTCCTTCTATTGCAAGATAATTATTAAAAGATAAAAAAAAAATCACGATCACTGCTAAAATTATTACATCTACAACTTTTGCTATTAGTATTACCCTTAGCCCAGTCGGCACGGATGGCAAGAATACATGCCATACCCCTGTAATTTAAGTTTATTTACTG
>NC_051402.1:20605076-20607576 GCF_015228065.2 Penaeus monodon
TTGTTATCATTATCATTACACTTATTATTATTATTACTGTTATCACTATTAATGTTACTACTACTACTACTACTATTATCAATATTATTATTATTATTATTATTATTATTATTGTTATCATTATCATCATCATCATTATTACTTTTTTCATAATAATTTTTATTATTCTTATTATGATTATTATCTCTATTTATATTATTATTAATATCTTCATTATTTTCTATTATCATTATTATTATTGTAATTGTTATTATCATTATTTTTATAATTAACAATATAACTACTATTGTTTATCTTATTATCAGCTTTATTATTGTTCTATTATATTATTATTATTATCATCATCAATATCATTATCATCATTCTCATTCTTATTCTCATAATCATCATGATAACTTTTATTGTTATAACAATATCATTATCATTATATCATCAATATCATTACTCTTCCTATCATTTTGAAAACTGTTTGTATTGTTTTACTAGTATCACTTGTGATAATTGCAATAATGATTTCGACTACAATCACCATTTCATTCGTTATCATTCCATTATACGATTATCAAATAATGATGATGATAATTTTAGTAAAGTGATGAGATAATAATAGGGAAGACTATAATAACGCTAATGATAATGATAAATAATAGTTAATAATAGATAATAATAATAATAAGGTCATTAATAATAATAATAATAATAATAACAATAATAATAATAGTAATAATAACAATGATAATAATAATAATAATTATAATAATCGATAATAGTAATAATAATAATAATAATAATACTAATAAAAACTAATTGTAATAATAATAATAATAAGATAACAGTACTCATAATAATACTAATAATGATAATAACTAATAATAGTAATAATAATAAGAACAAAATAAAATGATAATAATAAAACAACAATAATAATAATAATAATGATAATATTAATAATACATGATCATGATAATAATAATAATAACAATTGTCGTTTTATTATCATTATATAGTATTATTTATATTATTATTTATTATTATTATTTATTATTATTTATTAGTATTATTATTGTATTATCATTATCATTATTATTATTATCATTATTTCTATAAGTATCACTATTATTTTTAGTTTTACAATCTCATTTTCATTATTATTATCCAGATTTTCAATTTCATTTTCATTTTACTGATAATGAATAATAATAATAAGAATATAATAATTAATGATAATTAATAATAAAATGGTATTTATTATTATTATTATTATTATTATTATTATTATTATTTATTATTTATTGTTATTATTAATATTATTATTATTATTATTATTATTATTATTATTACATCGTATCATTGTATTATCATCATTTTCTATTAGTATTTATATTAATTTTAGTTTATGATAATTTTATTGTTAAATTTCATTTATTTTCATTCTCATTATCATCAGTATAATAATAATAACAATAAATGATAATAATAATAATAGTAATAATAGTAATAATAATAATAATAATGATAATAATTGCTATTATCATTATCATTATTATTATTATTATTATTATTATTATTATTATTATTATTATTATTATTATTATTCATTATTATTACTATTATCATAAAAAATTTATTTTATTATTATTATTATTAATTGTTGTTGTTGTTGTTGCTGTTGTTGTGTTATCATTGTTATCATTAATTTAATTATTATTTATCATTATTATTTATTATTAGTATTATTATTATATTATCTTATCATTAGTATTATTAATGTTATTATTATTATTGTTATTGTTATTATTATTATTATTATTATTATTATTATTATTATCATTTATTATCATTATTATTATTATTATTATTGATATTTTTATTGTCATTATCATCATCATTGGTCATTATCCATTATTTTATTGATTATTATATATCTTGTTGTTGTTGTTGTTGTTATTATTATTGTTATTATTATTATTATTATTATTATAATTATTATCCATCATTATTATTATTATTATCTTCTTGTATTATTATGATTATTATTATATTTTTATTATTATTTTATTATATATCATTGTCAATTATCATTATTCCTTCATTACTTATTGATATTATCTTTTCTATCATTTCATTCTATTTTTATAAATTTTTGCTATCACTAATCATTATCATTATTATTTTCATAATATTAATATTATTATTTATCATCATCATCATTAACTATTTGATTAAGTTTTATCATCGTCATTATATAAGCACATTCTTATTTCATCCTTTAAATATCATTATTGCAAGTGATGTTTTCATTATTATGATAATCTTGACCATAGATTCAAATGTAAACCCATAACCATCGATATAATGCTTACTCAGGTATAATTCTAACGTCCATGGTACTGTATATGAACCATGAAATATTTGTGAGGTTATCGTGAACATGTTTATTGTCGTTATTGAATCATCATATAACTGTTATTAATATTTTTCCCATTCCCTAATTTTTTTT
>NC_051402.1:20612576-20616907 GCF_015228065.2 Penaeus monodon
AAGCCCTGCATTTAAACAAAAAAAACCAAAGGAAGGGCTATCCGGTTTCTTAAACCCCATGACCGAGACAAAGAAAATTCTATCCCCCAAAAAATATCCCTTTTTTGAATTCCAAGGGGTTTGGTTTTACGAAGCCGTGGGCATATAAGGGGAAAATTATTATTTCTGTTTGTTTTAAAGATTTTTTGGGGAAAAAGAGGGTTACTATAGGCCGGTTTTTTCTAGGGGAACACAAGGTCGTGAGGTCCAAAAAAAGGTAATTTTTATGTTCGTTAATTTGTTCATTTCGTTCCTTTGTTTATCCTGTTTTTCTACTTAATTTAAAAAGCATATTAAATTATTATATATATATAATATTTATAATATATAAAATATTTTATATAATTATATTAGTAATTTATTTTAAAATATATATATAAATACCCTTAATATATAAAATTATATATATATATAAAATTTATAAGAAATTATATATAATTTTGATATAATATATATATGAATATATAATTTTATATATATATATTTATATAAAATATTTTATTTATTCTTGGGGAAAATTTATGTTTTATATATATTTTATATATATATATATATTATTTTTATATATATATATTAAAATTTTACTATATATTATATATATAAAATTTATTTTATATGCATTTAAAATTTAAAAGGGAAAAAAAGGATAAAACCCAAAAGGGAACAAATGAACAAATTAAAGAACAAAAAATTACCTTTTTTGGACCTCACGACCTTGTGTTCCCCTAGACAAACACGTGCCTATAGTACATCTCATTTCTCCTAAATCATTAAACAACAGTAATAACTAATGTTCCCATTATATGCCCACGGCTTCGTTATACCACACATTGTATTCATATAAGGATATTTATTGGCGATATGATTTCATGTCTGGGTCATGGGCTAAGAACCGGGATAGTCTTCCAGGGTTTTTTTGAAAATGCTGACGACCTGAGTCTACCTTTTACGATAGCAGATGGCGGGGCCGGGGTTTGCGGATGGGAAAGGAAAAAGGGCATAAAACATTGTGAGTTGCAAAAAAATAAATATAGCAAAAAGATAAACATGAGATTATATGGGGAAATGAACATGTCTTTTTTGTCTTGTATTTTCTTATCATTATTATTTCATCATCTTCTTTACTTAAAAAAATTTCAAAATTACCATTATCACTTTTATTATCATCATCATCATCAATTATTGTTACTTTTTTCTTATTATTGTCATCATCATTATCATCATTATCATCAGCTTTTTTCATTTTTATCACTTTATTATAATTATTACTATTTTTGTTATTATCACTATCATTATTATTATTATTATGAAAATCATCATTATAATCATCATAATTATTATTATTGTTGTTGTAGTCGTAGTTATCCTTATTATCTTCATTATCATTACTACTACTACTACTATTGTTATAATGATCATTATCATTATTATTATTACGCACGCAAAATTATTTTACTCATACATACATACATATATATATTTATTATAATATATTATATATATAATATATTATTATATATAATAAATAATATATATATATAAAAATAAATATCACTTTTAATATTTTTGGTGTGTGTGTGTGTTTTTGTGTTGTGTGTTGTGTGTGTGTGTAATTATAATATTATATTATATATAAAATTATATATATAATATATAAAATTTTATATATAATATTTTATATTACATATTACATACATCATATAAATATATATATATATATTATATTTTTATATATATATATTATGTATATATATATATATATATATATATATATATATAATTATATATAAAATATATATATATATATTATATATATATATTTTATGTAAAATATTATACATCATACATACATACATACACACACACACAACACACCACCACATAAAATTTTTATATTTTATATATATAATATATATAATTATATATTTTTATAATATTATATATATATATTTTGTTGTTGTGTGTGTGTGTGGTGTGTGGTGTGTGTGTGTGTGTGTGTGTGTGTTGTGTGTGTGTGTGTGTGTGAAATCTGTACGTGCCCTAGGCTGTGCACTTATTATTTTTACTATTATTTTTCTAAACGGTTTATTCAAGAAGAAATAGGGAAACATGATACAAAAAAAGATGAGAATGAGGTAAAGATATAAAAAGGGGACTACAAAACAGTGTGATAAAGGGGTATGACATAAACATGCGCACCAAGTACTAATAACGTGGAAAAAACGTAAGCAGACACACACATACCACACACAGAGAGAGAGGAGAGGAGAGAGAGGAGAAGAGAGAGAGAGAGAGAAAGAAAGGAGGAGAGAGAGAGAGGAGAAGAGAAGAAGGGAAGGGGAGATGGATATATAAATATAATTATTATATTATTATATATATATAAAATATTAGATAGTTTTGAAGATAGATGTAGATGATAATAGTAATGTAGATAGATAATAGACAGTAGACAGAGAGAGATGTGTGGTGTGTGAAAAAAAAGGGACCAACCTCATAAAAGAAAGAAAAGCCGCATAACACCACACACACACACACCACAACACACACACACACATACACCATACACACATACACCCCCACACCCCACACCCACCACACATAAATACACACACACACACACAACAAAACACATACACATACACACACCACACACACACACACACACCCATCCACCCACCCCCTACCCCACCA
Organism: Penaeus monodon; assembly: GCF_015228065.2. Taxonomy (NCBI): domain Eukaryota; kingdom Metazoa; phylum Arthropoda; class Malacostraca; order Decapoda; family Penaeidae; genus Penaeus; species Penaeus monodon. Next base: position 20,615,310 of record NC_051402.1, read on the forward strand.
CACACACACACACACACACACAACAAACCACACATACATATATAATATTTTAATATATATAATGTATATTATTAATATAAAATTTTATTATATTATTATATATATATATATATAACAATACAACACAAACACCACACAAAAACCAAAAACCACACACACACCAAAAACACCACACCCCAAAACAAACACACGCAAACCCACACACACCACATACACCTACACCATACACACATACCACGACACCACCCCAACATAACACCCCCACCCACACACACACACACCACACAACACACACACAACCCACATATATATTATATTTAATATAATATATATAAATATTATATATTTTATATATATATATTATATATATATTTTAGATATATTATAATATAAAATATATTATATTTATATATATTATATATATATATATTATAAATTATATATATGGTGGGGGGGGGGGTGGGTTTGGGGGTTTTTTGTGTGGTATTTATATATTATTATATATATATATATATATATATATATATATATATATTAAATTTTATATTATATTATATAACTATAAATTTAAAAAGATAATAATAATAATAATAAATTAATTATTATAATAATAATAATTCTACAAAACGCATTTAATTCACTCATGTTGTAAGTGAGCAATTTTTCTTTCATATTTTATCATGCCTCTTTCGATCTTTCTCTTTTTGTTGCCCTCTCCCTCTCTCTATACGTGTAAATCTCTCACTCTCTTTATTGATCTATTTCATATCATCTCCCCCTTTAATCTCCCTCTCCCCTCTCTCTTTCTCTCTCTGCGTATCTTTCTAGCCCTTTTCTCTATCTCTTCCTCCTACCTACCTTTTATTGTCTATTTTACAAATTTTTCCATACTCTTCTGTCTACCCCCCCCCCCTCCTCTCCCCCCCCCCTCTCTTTCTCTCTCCTCTTCTCTCTCTCCCCTCTCCCCTCTCTTCTTCTCATTTCTCTCCCCTCTCTCTCCTTTTTTCTCTCTCTCTCCCTTTTTCCCTCTCTCTCTTTTTTTCTCTCTTTTCTCTCTCTCTTTTTTTTCCCCCTTTTCTTTCTTCCTTCTTCTTTTTCCTCCCCCTTCTGTATCTCTTCTTCCTTTTTTCTCTCTTTTCCCCCATTTCAGAAAAGCTTCTTTTTTAAAAATTAAACCCAAATAGCGAAACAAAAACGCAAAAGATGGCATAGACACCCAGGGAATTCGCTCTCCCTCCATTTTTTTTTTTCGAAAAAAAAAAAAAAAAAAAAAAAGTGTAATCAAAAAGAAAAAAGGATAACATAAAAGGGACAAGAAAAGGGCACGATATTAGTCCCACAAAAGCTTCCCTTCCCCTTCTCAGGAAGAAATAAATTAAAATTTTTCTTTTGATTGAAACTGTCCGTTCATCTGTCGCCGGAAATCTGTTGCTGGTTACACGGTGTCTTGTCATCGTTTATATTATAATTAAAATATTTTATTATATATAATATATTAATATATATATATATATTTAATATTAGTATATATAAATTTTTATATATATTACATATACATAACAGTATTTTTATTATATATTATATATATATATATAATA
>NC_051402.1:20623881-20626381 GCF_015228065.2 Penaeus monodon
AACACACACACCACACACACACAAACACACACCACACAACACACATATATATATGTGTATATTTATTTATATATATATTAATATATATAATATATAATATATAGCTATATAAATTATATATATAGATACACACTATATATATATATATATATCTTTATGTAATGTATGGTATGTAAAAAAATATATGGTGCGTGGCGTAATATAAATATATAATGATCCCATTGAAACAAATAGTAGTACATTATATGATGATGGAGATAATAATGATTAACTACGACCTACAACAACAAATAATAATAATTATGAATGATTATTAACAATGATATTCATAATAATAATAATTAATGATAGTGATAATAACAAAAATAGTAATAATTATAATAATAACGATGATAACAAGTGAAATAATGCTGATGATAATGATGATAATGATGATGACAATAATAAGAAAAAAGTAACAATAATGATGATGATGATGATAATAACAGTGATAATGGTAATTATGAATATTGGTTTGTATGATCATGAAGAATGAATGATTAAACTAAATAATGATAAGAATAGATACACAGACAAAGAAGATATGTCTCATTGCACATATAATCTCATGCTTTATCTTTTTTGCTATTATTCCTATTTTATTGCAACTCTATCAATCGTTTGTATGTCATTCTCCTTTTCCCATCCGCAACCACGGCACGTCCATCTGCTATCGTAAATGGCTAGACTCAGGCTACGTCATGCATTATCAAACAAACCATGGAAGACTATCCGGTTTCTTAGCCTCATGACCGAGACATGAATATTCATATCGCCAATAAATATCCTTATATGAATACAATGTGTGGTATAACGAAGCCGTGGGCCATAAAGTGGAAAACATTAGTGTATTACTGTTTGTTTAAAATGATTTAGGCGAAATGGAATGTACTTACTAGCACGTGTTTTGTCTAGGGGAACACACGGTCGAGGTCCAAAAAAGGTATAATTTTATGTATAATATATATATATATTATATATATATATATATTATATAATATATATATATATATAGATATATAGATATATATATATATAGTACATTTATATATAATAGTACAATTTTTGCCATAGTTTTTTATAGATGTACATTATCGCCAACACTTATGTGTAAGCCAACACCTAAACACAGCATAAGAAGCCGAGATAATTTGATAATATATGATAAATAATAATAATAATGAATATAATAATAATAATAATCATACTAATAATAATTAATATAAAAATAAATATAATATATGAGAATAATAATCCATACATTAATGGGAATAGTTTTTAATGAATAATGACTAACATTACTAATAATATCATGGATAATACTAATATATAATTACCATAAAATGAGTAGTAGTAAATAATCACAATTGCATCCTAATAATAATAATAATAATAGTAATACTAATAATCATAATTCACCCATGGTCGATGATACGAATAATAATAATATGATCTCTAATTCTAATACATAATATAAAATTGTTAATAATCCTTAACACTTCATCACCACTTTTGATACTCATAAATAAATACCTATACATTATAATAATTAACTCATAATAATATAATAATAATCATGATAATAAAATAATTAATATTAATAAATCATAATATGAATTTCCTAAGTAATAATAATAATAATGATAATAATCACAACAATGATAATATTGATAACAATAATTTCGAAGATAATAATAATGATGATAATGATAATAATAGTAACTTTTGTTGTCAATGTTATTATCGCTATTATTATCATTATCATTATTATTATTATTAATTAATTAATTATTCATTATATTATCATTATCATTATTACTAATTATCTCATTTTTGTTGTTGTTGTGTGTTTTTATTATTATATATTACTATTAATTAATTATTAATATCATTATTTATCCATTTTTTATTATTTATTTATATCCAATCAGTAATCTTCTTATTGTGTTTTTTATTTATTATTTCATCATAAACTTGTTATCATGTGTATTAGTTGTCCATATCTTATTAAGCGTTTACTATGTATTGGTCATTATCATTACTATCCATTGTTATTGTACATCATTAATCATTTATCATATTATCATTGTAATGAATTATAATTCTCATAAATAACAGTGAAATATTACTCCATACGAATTGACATACTACTGAAACTAAGCAAGCCTGAGTTTGGAGCCAAGACCACACATGACTATAAGGGTGAGATCAAAAGCTACAGAAAACCACATACGTATATCGCATATAAAGATTCAAGACCTATATATAGACGTCAATCTATATGTGTATATATCAGTACTATATTTATTATAATATAGATATATATATATTATTTATCTCTAATTATATATAGATATATATGAATTATATATCTGTTCTATCCTGGTCTCCTCTCTCTCTCTACTCTTCTCTCCTGAGACATTTCCGTGTATGAAATTCAGAAATCCTTATATAAAGCTAT
>NC_051402.1:20631381-20638881 GCF_015228065.2 Penaeus monodon
ACCCACGAACAAACTCACGACAACTAGGAGGGCGTTTGTCAACAATTACTCGAAGCGCTAGTATACGGTCACATCACCACACATACAGCCACACACACCATCACACACACATATATATATATCTATGATATAATATATATATATATATATATTATATATATATATATAATATGTGTGTGTGTGTGTGTGTGTGTGTGTGTGTGTGTGTGTTGTGTGTGTGTTGTATGTGTGTGTGTGCGTGTGTGTGTATACACAACATACACACACACATACATATGCAGACACAACACACACCACACGGGACGCACATCGCACAAACACACACGACACAACCACGTGCGCGCGCACCACACACACACAGTCATATCACACATCTCAAATATTCCCAGTAAACACACACACAGACGACATATATCTACGTTCACACACACAACGACACACACGACGCACTCATCAGCACGCACGCACACACACCACACACTGCACACACCACACAACACACACACACCACACAGTCGTTACGACACACACACACACACACACAGCAGTGTGCACACCCTAGTCCTCACACCACACACTGCACGCCACTCCGCACGTACGCATACACAACCACATATATTACATAAATACATAATAATAATATGATTTATTTAATATATATATATTATATATATATGATATATTATATTATGGATAGCTGATATAATAACTCTATATAAGATATATAGATAGATCTACGTTATAGTATATTATAGCGCATATATTTATGTATAGTTATATCACACATGTATGTGTATGCATATATCATAATATATATATTATATATATATGTATATATATATATATATAATCATATGATATCATATATATAATATACACTATATATAATATATATATAATATATATCATCATCAGGGGATAGACGCCGACGGGGCGACATGGTCCATCCACCCTTTGCTTCCAACCATAGAGGTCCTCGTGGTGGTCTTCCGAGGGCAGCGCCCTCAGCACATCTCTAATTCCTGCAACAAGGTCTCGTCTAGCTGTCATAATTATGCAGTAAAGGTCCCATGGCCAACGCCGGTGTAACTGTCATTGGACACTTGTCCTGCCTAACTGTAACCCCTATGATCCGGTGCGGACTTGTTACAAAAGGCAGCGCAATGTATAGACTCCAAGCAATAGATAGCGTCCAGTTCGTTTCCTTAAAGGCAAAACTGGCGAGTATCAAGGACCATAGCTTGGTCCGCTCCTGCATAGGTACTGACAGTCTCCAATGCTCTCTTGTTTGATCGAGGTCATGCTCTCCAGTAGTCAGACCATCTGTCTACTGACTTTTTGGTCTGACAGCCCTTAAGGACGATGGACTACCTACCAAGTAGGTAAATAACTCGCTTGTAACTGCAATGGCCTCGCGCGCGGGCAAGCATGATCGACTTGAACTAGGTTCCCTAACAGGCCCCCAAAGTACTGAATCTTGGTCCCCTTTTTGTTCAGAAGTACCTTCTAGCCTAAGGGCTTCGCCTCATTGCTGATGCATCAAGATCCGCCACCATTTACTCCAGGGACATCAGATGGATCACATAAAAACAAAACATCATCGCCAACGTCAAGGTCTGAGATCTATATATTGCCCTGTTGCTCCACACTGACTTTGTCTAGTAGCTCTGCCCATTATCCTTTCCATACAGGTGTTGAAAAGTGTTGGTGCAAGGACACAGCCTTGCCTCACTCCTGAATTAACAGGGAAGAATTATGACACACCCCATCACACTTTATAGCACTTTCAGTACCGGTATAAAGGCTTGCTATTAGGCAAATAATCTGTGTTGGAATTCCCGTAGTCTCAGGATCTCCCTATACGATTCACGATGCTCTCCGAGTCAAACGCCTTCTTGATGTTATATGTATGCTGGCGAGCATCGCACACCAGACCCATGGGCGACGGCGTTCTCACAAATACTCGACAGTATCGGTCTAACTACTGTGGACTTGCCAGGAGTGAATCCATACTGCTCCAGTTCTCTATGCTCAGTAGGTGCGTGCAGTATCCGTTTCAGTAATTAATGTGGGCGAAAACTTTGCCCTGGTATGCTGATCAGTGTAATGCACGGTTAGTTGCTTCTGTCCTCAACGATCCCCTTTCTCCTTCCGAGAGGGATGATCACACCCTCACTAGTCAGGTGGGATGCACCGAAGACTGCCAGTATGGCTAGTCAAGACTGTATGCAAAGTCAACACAGTATGCAAGCCCTCAGCAAGGCCATAGGTTTAGCCACCGCAGCCTTTAGAAGTTTCAGCAGGGGATATCAGACATATGCCTTCACTTTCCCACTCTCCAGCTTGGAAGATTTCATCCTAAACCTCAGTTAGGTTGAGGATGATGGTGGGTCCAGCACAGTATTGTGACATCGTTGCATCACAAGCTGAACTTTTGAGGGTCTATCTGGTACACACTGCTCAAAATACTCAGAGCCCAAAACGTTCACAAACCCCAACATGATCTGAGATGATCCGTTCATGTACTGATCGGTCTGCAGTTATCTGCAAGGAGGGCTTAGAGTTCAGCTTTCTCAGGGCTTGGTAGGTAGGGCAAAGATCATTTACTGAGAAATGGTCAACTTTCTCAGCAAGATTCCTGATGAACTGTTCTTTGTCCCTCCTCAGTAGTGTCCGAGCCTATGCACCAAGGAGTGACGCAAGACCTGATTGCCAATTGCATACTGAGCCATGCAACATGGTTCAGTGGCCTCCAGTGTTCTCCATGGAGATGGCTTTTCTGCCTTGACCCTCGGGTCTTATGCCAATGGCTCCTGGGCTGCTTTCGAGTGTATTTTTTGCTTGAAGAACTCCCACGAGAGCAACTGGGTCTGTCATGTTGTCATAGTTCTGTGATTCGGATTGACATGAGACTGCCATTGGTTGAACACGGGCATAGCTCCTCCTCCCTTAGTCTGTCCAAGTGAAACAGACGCTCAGAGTGGCCACTGGAGGGACGGCGGTTTGAAGTGGGACCTGTAGGTAAGCACAACCAGCCTATTGTCAGTGCTATGGTCGGCAGCTCCAGAACTCTGCAGTTCTGGAGGATCCTCATCTCGTGCTACAAGAATGGTATCAATCTCCTTTGGCCACCTTAAGCCGTAGACGCTATTCGCTACTTCCAGCATGTGGATTGGAAGATTCTGGTACCAAGGACCAAGAGATCCTCATTCTCTGGGACCGTAGCAAAGTCGCCCAGACAGAGAAGGGACAGCCATGGGGGCTGACAGAGATATCTATTAGTCGCATCGGGTCCAGCATCTGGATACCGCATTGAAGTCGCCCAGAAAAATGGAAAATATATCACGCGGGGACAAATGTCTGCCATAGATGTGATTTTGACATAAAACGCCTCTTTCACATTGAGTTTACAAACATCAGTAGGAGTGTATACAGCAATAGGAGACATGAAGCCAAAGGCATGCTTCACGTCTGCATGCCATAATACCTCAATCAATGCACTAGTGTCACCTTCAACTACTCGATGCTGAAATCGGCTGAGGTGGCTATGGCTACCCTGGAGGTGGTGACCAATCACTGCAGCGCAACCAGATAGTAGGTGTATCGCGCACTCCTATACGATCGTTCCCCTGCCAGGTTCTGTGTCTCTTCTCACGCTCCGAGAGAGGCAGCCGACTTCTCAACTCCGCAATCTGCTTCTAATTCGCGCATTGATAGCAGGGTACCACCATTCCTCCGTCAGAGGACTGGGTGTTCCAGCTCGCCTGAGGTTAAGCCTCGGGTGGTCACTCCGGGTGGGCATGCCAACATCTGGCCAGCCCGCGCCGACCGCTTAGGCCGCCAAATAAAGGTAGTCAGCAGGCTGTGGGGCTCCACGCCGTGTGGAGTTCCCAAGGGCTTTGCGCCCCAAGCTTCATATGTGGGTTGATGCCTGCCGGGTGCAGGGCGAGACAGTAGGATCTCTCGTCTCCCACCTCAACCCTGACATTTGCCTATCCAACGTGACCCACTAGCCGCGCCTTGCTTGCTGGGTGGTTAGGGACAGGCACCCCTCCCCGAGCATAATCCATTTGATTAATGACGTTGCCGGAGGAGTTTATCTGGGGAGGGGACTGGCAAGTACCCACCTCCCCCGAGCCACTCAATTGCCCCAGGGTGGCTACGGGTCAGGAGTTTGTAAAGGACAACGGAACCAGGTGTGTCCCACGCCGGTGGCCATAGCGTCCATACCTCTGGGGCCACTCCTGCTGCTCAAAAAAAAAACGAGATATCCCTCACAGTAGCCTGGACCGCAAGGTATCCCATTTACCCATCGGTTGGCCTACGAGGAGGCACTTCAGAGTCTCGATGACGGAGAATGCTGTGACCTGACATGGTAAAATTATTCAAAGCTGCCTCCCTTTTCGGCGCTAGGCTAGCCACGTGGTGGAAGCTATCAAGCGAGAGGCATGCAAGCACTTAACACTATCAAGGCTACCACACCATCGCTTCGCATCACCTTGCGGATGAAGTACCCACCCATATTATGTATATATGTGTGTGTGTGTGTGTGTGTGTGTGTGTGTGTGTGTGTGTGTGTGTGTGTGTGTGTGTGTGTGTGTGTGTGTGTGTGTGTGTGTGTAAGTCGCCCTCACTCTCGTTTCTATTTCGACCACTGCGACCGATAGAGGAACCCTGCTGATTAGTCTTAGTCAAGGTTGGTTTGCTGGTGTTGATTTTTTTCTGAGTGAATATAGGGTCGTTTTCGTGTGTTTGTGTCTGTTTTTTTCAGGGAGACCTAGGTAAATATTTTTAATATCATAATTATGATGATTATTATGACGATGTCAGGATTACTATTGTTGTTACTATTATTGTAAGTTTCATTATGATGATAATTACCATATCAGTTTTTTTATTATTCTTATTATAATGATATTATCATCATCATCATCATCATCATCATCATCATCAAAATCATTATATTATCATTTTCATTATTATCATTGTTATTGTTGTTGTTATTATCATTATTATTATTATTATCATAATTATTATTATCATTGTTATTATTATTATTATTATTATTATTAATTATTATAACTATTATTATTATCATTATTATTATTATTATTTTAGTAGTAGTAGTAGTAACACTATTGTTATTACTACTAATATTTTCATTATCACTATTGTCATTATTATTAGTAGTAGTCGTAGTGGTTGCTTGCTGTTATTACTTTTATCATTATCATCATTATTATCTTTGTCTTTATCAGCATAATCATTATCACAACAATTTTCATTTTGAGAATATATTCATGATATTAAAAATTAGACCGTAAAACCAAAACAGATTATGCTTCTCAGTTTGTTTACTCAAGAAAACATTAACTTTAATATGAAACATAAAATAAAATGCATCATTACCCAAGTCTCAGAAAATGTAAAGAGCAAAGAATATCTGACTGAATATATAAATACTTTATACGAATACATGAATATGTTGATAAGGTACTAAGGATGCATTATTATGTAAAGTAAACACAATGAGACTAAGGACTTTGCGGTATATTGTGTCTTTACATATATACATACAAACATACATGCATACAAACATGCGTACACACATATATCCATAGACACACGAGCATGCAATAACCAATTCTTCTCTGTTCTCATCCCGGCCTCTCTGTATCTCTTTTTCACTAGCTTTTATCTTTGTCTGTATGTTAGTCACTTAGTGCCACTTTCACTGTGTGTATCTGCCCTATATTTCTCTACCAGTTTATCTAAGTATATATTGATTACATCATAATTCATAATGAATTACAGCACGCGCGCACACACACACACACATATATATGATTGCGCGCATGTGATGTGTGTGTGCATTCATGCACACGCACAACGCCCGAGCGCGCATGTGAGCACATGCATGGATTTGATGAAGTTAGGTTATCCTCGCCTAGATACTATAGTGTGCCCGACTGCTGCCTTGTTGTCCAGTTCGTGTAGGATACAATGGGAGGTGCTCTGGAAGGTGTTCACCCAATACAAATGGGGGAAAATCCGGTACCGGAGACCTAAAGGCAGTTCGTTGTCGCTCGCGACCTCGTTCTGGCATCTCCTGCAACGCCGCTGATGCCAAACCGTATCGGTCCCTATGCCCGTTTCCTTTGGATCCATCAGCTGCGTCGAGAGGAGCATGCTGCATGGGCAACAGCTTGCTCCTCACATTCTTTTGCCCAGGGAGTGGGTAGAGACAATAAAGCCATAGTCGACATCGACTGAGGGTGGCCTTCGAATACTCCACAACACGCACACTACAAGCAACACACATTAAACCACACACACGAGACACCACACACACACACACACCATCACACACACTACACACACTCGTCCCAGACCACACACACACGACACACCACACACACACACAACACAACCACACACCACACACACACCGCACACAACCCCACACACACACACTACACACACAAAAAGGTAAAGACGACCTGATGAAAACCTTAATTTTCACTCAGTTGATTAAGTCTTAGCGGTCTTACAGCTTGTGGGGTGAATTGAATGTATTCCTATGCTGAGTGTGCCAAATATACAATGGTCATAAAAACAGTTTTGACCCATTTCTTTTACTGTATAATCTAACAGTAATAAACAGGTAGAATGTTACAGTGCTTTAATATTAGCAACAACAAATATAAGGAAACTACAGGAGTATTCTTTTACTAAATTAATTCAAGTCTACTGCTAACATTAACTTTACACCCTCCCTTTGCCTGCTAATTATAAACCAAAAAATAAAACATAAAAAAAAAAATACAATAAAAGTTTGGGTGAAAATTTTGAAAACCCCTCGCCCCCCGCTCCCTCGTATCTTCTTTTTATTTTCACTTGGGGCGAATTAAAATAAACCCAAACCCCCCACTTTTTTGCAGGGTTTTTTCCCTTAAAATTTTTTTTGATTTTTGCCTCCCTTTTTCCCAAATTTATTCCTCGACAAATTTTGATTGGGGTTCCTTTGACTAAATACATGCTTATCCCGGACAAAAAAAAAAAAAAAAAAAGAAAGACAAAAAAAAAAGAATTTATTAAAAATGATAAAATTATGTAATAATATAACAATTTTGAATGTAAAAAATTTAAAAATTTAATAATAATAATAGTAATAACAAAAAATAAATAAATAAATAAATAAATATTTTTTTTACTAAAATCTATGATCAACAGTAAACAAACGGTTGGGGCCCCTTTGGGCCCCATTTTCCCCCAAAATTTTTCTGTCTGGGTGTGGGAGGAGAGCAGGGAAAACCCGACTGGTTTCACAAGGGGGTTTAAATTTATTTTAGATTTTTAAAATTTAAAATTAATTTAGTTATCCCCAAACATTACCCAAACCCTTTAAATTTTTTGGGGTAAAAAATAAGTTAAAACCCCGGGGGCCTTAATATACTTGCACGTGAGAGGAGAGCAAACATCCGTCCAAAAAAACAGTTA
>NC_051402.1:20653881-20656381 GCF_015228065.2 Penaeus monodon
TGATGAATGAAGATTAATGATATAATCAGATAGATATGACAAAAGACTGTTGTTATGGAGTTGTATTATAATGAAAAGATATTATGATTACAATAATGATAAGATAAAATATAGTAATGAAGAATAAGATAAAATAATAATGATGATATGATAATATATAATAATAATAGAAATATAAAGATAATGATGATGATAATAACTAAATAATAAAAAAATAATAATAATAATATAATATAATAATAATATATAAAAATATAATAAGTAATAATGATAATTTGATTTTATATTCGTCTTTTATATCAATAATTATAATATATATATAATAATAATATATAATATATATTATATCATTATATATTGATTGTTTTATTATTTTATATTATTATTATATTATTATTTATATTTTATTATTTTATTATTATTATCATTATTTATTCATTATCAATTTTATTCTATATCATTCATACTACCTAAAACATCTATAACCCACCCCCGCAAACATTAAGAAACCTCAAAAAATGATAATAAAAGTAATAATGACTATACATAATAAAATAACAAACAAGACAAAAGAATGATAACGATAATAAAAAATTAGTACCAATGAAACACTGTTAAATGATATTATAATGATAACTCTAATTATTACTCAACATCACCATGAATGGGGATGGGATTATGGGGTTGATGAATAATGATAATAATTGTAAAGATGATGATATCTCATGATATGAATATTTGTTAAAATAACAATAATAATTAACAGGAAAGAAAGAAAACAAGTGAAGTGAAATTGAATAAATAAAATAGTTAGAAAACAAAAATATAATAATGGTGGTAATAATGGTAATGATTACTATCATTACCATCCCATAAACACAATTATTGTTATAATTGTCATTATCAGCATGATTGATATTATTACCTCTATTATCATCATCATCGATATTATAATCATCATTATTATTTTCATCGTCATTACCATATTGACGATTATAATTACATATTATGAAATAATCGAAACAACAGACGATTGTAACTTAACATGGTACAATTATAATAATAATCATAAAAATACACACCATAATACCCCCCCCCCCCCGGCAAAAAATAATAACCTTCCCCTCAAAAAAAAAAAAAGATATCATAACTCTCCCCCTCTCAAAAAAAAAAAAAAAAGAATATAAAAAAATATATAAAACAATTGAATTAATAAAACAAAATATTAAATGTTATAAACCGCAGTAGAATATGGCATGGATTAATAAAAGTAATTTATATACCAGGATAGTAGATGAGTATAATCAAAATAAATAATATAATATATGATATAACAAATATAATATCCTGATTATGCAATATAATAATATTATATTATACAGAATGGGAATAATAATAAAAATAAATGATAAGAATTAAAATAAAAAGTTATAATATAAAAAACAAAAAAAAAAAAAAATAATATATAAAAATTATAATGTTACAATACAAAATAAAGCAATGTATGATGAAATGACGTATGAAATAATGACAATTTGGATAAAGTACGATATAATAGAGTATAACTAAATTTGATAATTAAATAATAATAGTAATAAAAAAATGTAATAATAATAATAATAAATAATACTAAATAATATATAAATATAATAATAATACAATGATAATAAATAAACAATGATATAATAATACAATAAGATAATAATAGGATAATAATGATATAATAATAATTATATTATATGTTATTATATAAATTATATAATATAAATATAATATATTGATTATGATAATATATAATATGATATTGAATAATAAGAAATAAAAAAAAATAAAAAATATTATAGATAATAATTATAATAATAAATGGAATAATAAATAAAATAATATATAATAATATAAATAATAATATAAAATAATAATATATAATAATGGCGATAATTATAATAAAAGTACAATTTATGATAAGAATAATAATAATAATAATAAAAAATAATAATATAAAATAATAATATTAATAAAATTAATAATAATAAAATTATTAATATTATATATAATAATGTAAATAATAATAATATTAAAATGATATAGAATTATATTGAATTTGTAATTGTTATTTAAAATAAAACAAAGATTAAATAAAAAAGATAAAAATAGACAATGGAGAAAATGCATTATGAATAAAATGATAATATATAATAATAAAATAATATAATAAAATATAATAATAATGATAATAATGTAGATAATAAATAATGATAAAATAATAATAATAACAATAATGATAAAAATATAATAATAATGAATAAAATATAAATAATAATATTAATAGTAATAATACATAATATACAACAACACAGACAACAGACGTAATTCAAATAACATGATAATAATAATAATAATAATATAATAAATAATAATAATAAGAAGAAGAATACAAAATGATATCAATGATATTAATAATAATAATAACAATGCTAATGCTAATGATGATAATGATAAA
>NC_051402.1:20661381-20663881 GCF_015228065.2 Penaeus monodon
GAGAGAGAGAGAGAGAGAGAGAGAGACAAACAATTACTCCTAACACACTCTTCAATATAAACAGACCCATATCTTTCAAACACTATACACCCACACAACCACCACAAAAAAAAAAAAAAAAAAATCAACTGCCCTACTCGTGTCATAACTTGTAACAAAAACTTTTAGTGTTTCTCCCTTTTCTCTATTTTAACAAAAATTCTTTGCTGCTTATTCATCCATAATTATCACCATTGTCTCTGCCTCCTTATTCAGTTAAGGTCAGTATAATGATGGGTACAAAATATAAATAGGAGGTTGCCTGGCAGGCTTGGAATGCATATGCTATTATTACTGTTCTTATTTATGACAATTTTTTCATCCTTTATTCAACTCTTCCTGTTGTTGTTGTTGTTGCTTTTGTTACTTATATTACTGTTTTAATGTTATGACCATAGTAGTTGTTATGTTATGGGTATTGTCCTTATCACCAAATCGTTTTTATCCTCAGTATCATTATCCTAAGTAAGGATATTGTAATCATTATTAGCTTATTTCTGCTTTGTTGTGATTTTGATAATAATTATCGTTATCGTTATCATCATTATCATTTACAGTTATTTTCTTATCATTATCATTCTTATTTCTGTTAAAAATCAATAAAATAGCTTTTTTATTACTATCCATCTTATGATTAGTATCATCACAATTAACATGATTATCATCACTGTAATTATTATTATCGTTATTGTTATTGCTTTTGTTGTTGATAATCGCAATGATGATAGTAGTTGTAGTAGTGATGTATGATGCTATTATTACTATAGTCATCAATATTGTTTCCTTCCTTATCCACGTATGTGTATAATGTATAATTGTGCGATGCAGTTTAATCTCCAAGTCAAATCCTTCACCCTTCGTTGCCCCGTCTGCGTCCCCAGAATCCCACATACCCCCTCTCTCTATACACAACCCCCTCCACCCTCTCGCCTCATGGCCCCCTCCACACCACTGCCTCATGGCCCCCTCCACAACACCCCTCCCGGCTCCCTCCACCCCCATCCCCAACCCATTCTTCATCCCCTACATGGCCTGGGGGCATCAACACGAACCCACAGTATGCCTCTATTCAACATCCCTCCTCCTCACGCCCCCTGGCCCAGCCCCCCACCCCTCCCCTACTAACACATAAACACACTACTATTTTCTGGTTTGCCACCGACTGAGTAATTCTAGTCCTTGGCCCCTCTTCCTGTTCTCTTTTTTCTTTTTCTTCTTCGTTATTCCTCTTCATACGAGATTACATACATAGGCATAAATGTAGAGATATACTGTGTCTATATACGAGTGATGAAACACACTATTTTAAGATATACTAAAGAAAACGCCAAACAAACAAAATGGCCCTCCACGGCACTGGCGCTCGAGCTCCCACCTACGTCTACTTTGCACCCCCCCCCTTTATCCATTACCCCCCCTTTATCCACTACCACCCTCTTATCCTCTTCTCTCACCCATAACCCTCCCCCAGCCCTTTCTCACTATCAGTTATCTTCCCCACTCTCCACCCCTTCTCCCCCCAACCGCTATTCACCCCCTCATTCTCTACCCACACCTTCTCCCCCTTCCACTCTCATATCTTCCCCCCCCCCCTTCTATCCGATACTCAGCCCCCTCCCTCAACACACACTATCCAAACCCCAACTTTTATTCATTCACACACTGACTATCCATCCCCCACCCTCTCATCCACTATCCACTCCCTCCCCCCTTCTCGCCCATCAACTCCCACCCCCTTCTCCCCCCACCAACTATTTCCCAACCTCCTTCTCCATTACCTATCTCCTCCCCCCTCCCCCCTCAACACCCCCCCACACGACGGTGTTCTGACAGGCGAAACGTAGGAAAATGCATGGTCTCATTCCGGGAATCCAGAGGTTTTAGGCTTCCAGACAAATCACGTTCTCAGCACGAATAATAAAGTTCTCCATTTCGGTTCTTCTCGCACAAAAGGAGAACGATGTTATTGAAGAGTTTTTTTTTTTTTGTGTATACCGAGAGAGAGAAAGATAGATAGATAAATAGATAGATAGAGGGCGAGAGAGAGGGAGGGGAGAGAGAGAGAGAGGGGGAGGGGAAAAGGAAAAGAAGAAGAAGAAGAAGAAGAAGAAGAAGAAGAAGAGAGAGAGAGAGAGAGAGAGAGAGGATGGGAAGGGGGGGGGACTTTATAATGCGTGTCATTGTATTAAGACGAAATTCCCTTTTCCTTTTGAGGATTTTGTTTATGATTTCATTTCTTATATCTTAGAATTATTATGCTTCTCCTTGGAGTTATAATTTTCACAATAACGACGTACCCAAAAATAACACCAATAAACAAGGTAAAAAAATAAATAAACAGAGACGTCTGTATATAACCAAGCATGTAGATGAATATACTAAGTGTTTTATTAATCTCACGCTTAATATACCGGCCCCCTGAGCCCTTTATAGGACAAATTTTGCTACGTCACCCAAGCCC
>NC_051402.1:20671381-20676381 GCF_015228065.2 Penaeus monodon
GAGACAGTCCATGATAGACTTTATAGGGTTTGCCTATATCTGATATCCCAGTAATACTCTCGTCATGCCAGATAGTACCATGTCCGTCTTTTTCTATCCTTTTCGTGGTCCATACCTGACCCTCATAATGTAGAAGAAAGCTGATGACAACGTTTTTTCGTTTGACTGAGAGATAGCGTTACTACATGATATGGATCTTCATGGGAAAGCGCTAATCTGGCTAACTGATTAACCCTGTCACATGATATTCCTATATGAGAGGGTATCCAGTAGAGTGACACTTGAATACCCTGTTCTGATAGTTTAGAAATTTGGTGAAGGATATTTCTAGTTACTGTGTTTTCTGGGTTAACTGCAGCAAACCTATGGAGAGTGCCTTGGCTGTCAGTAAAGACAGCCAAATGTCGCTGCTGCTCACTACCTTTCTTAATGGCATGACATATGGCTACTGACTCGGCATCAGTTGTGCTTGTCCAGTTGGATATATATATATATGTATACACACACTTTCAAGATCTATATCAGAAATTAGTACACCGATCCCTGCTGCCCCATGAGGGTCAATGGAGGCATCACAGTAGATTGCAAGTCAGGGCGTACAATGAGGGAGATGTAGAATGCATCTATATATTTCAAGTATTGAGCTTTTAATTCCGTTTTTGAAGCCGTGGATTTAGGCCCTATTAGTTTATCAATATGTGCATGTACATGAGTTCTATGCCAAGGAACAATAAGTGCTGTTTCTGGAATGTTAATATCTTCATTGTTCCATACACTGAAGAGCATAATAGTATGAGCAGTTTTAATTTTAAATTGGATCGTATGAGACTGGAGTATCGAGGCCGGACATGCCAAATATTATAATTAATCTCATTTGATAAAATATTGAAGATTCGTGGTCTGGGTAGAAGCTGCAGGAGTCTGATGCCAGGTATGGTGTCTAGCTCTTTCCTCATGACGAGAACTTTAGCGGTCATTGGGCGTCCATGTATAATTCTAATGGCCTTGTTCTGTAAAATTTCTAGGGTTTGAGGGCACTCGGTGGCAATAAACTAAGAATTGGGCTTGCACAGTCTATCATGGACTTAACAAGGGAGATATAATTCAACCTTAGGACTCTCAGGGAGGCACATACATATCGGTTACGTATATACGCCGGTGGTCTTAAATGCCTCAAGGCAACGTTCCTTGATGTTTTGAGCAATACCCTTGTTAAAGCGAGAGTAGTGGGACATGAGGAGGGGAGCAGTCACCATAACGCCAAGATATTTATAGGTGTTAGTTCTTGCAATAGTTTGTTCACCTGACCTTGGAATGTAAGGTAGTTTACGAGATCTGGAAATATGCTTAGTTTTGATTGGGCTGATTATAAGACCAAGTGAAGCACACTTTTTGCTGAACCTCTGTAGTACATAATTCTCCTTATCAAATACCTGAATAAGATTGTCATCAGCATAGGATGTGATGCTGCACAGGTTTCCTAATTCTGTGTTGAGCTTGCAAAGAGAGTGCATAAGTATATTAAACAGTGTAGGGGACAATATTCCTCTGTGTGGAGTGCCTAATTCTAATTCACCGTAAGCACTGTAAGCGCCTTGGTACCACACATTTGCTCTTCTCAAAGATAGATAAGCCTTTACCCATAGCAGAAGTTTGCCCCTAAGTCCTAAAAGGGATTGCGGTAAGGTAGGCTCCGTCGAACGCTCCCTTAAAATCTGTGAAGTAAGAAGATTGTGCATTATTTCAATTTAGGTACTGTGCTAGACGCATCTGTGTTCCTCCCCCTTTTTGAAAGCCAAAGACAAATGGATGGATCAGGTTTTTGATCTGGTAGAGTAAATGAATAAGGAGGATTCTTTCACAGGTTTTAGACAGGTAGGACGTCAAAAAAATTGGTCTCTGTTCATCAGGCCGTCCTGGTTTTGGGATAGAAATGATGGTTGCTTGTTGCCAAGTGATAGACAAGATGCCTGTCGTGTATGTTAAGTTGAAAAAATCAAGAAATTTTTTTTTCCCCTCTACTTGTACTTTTTGCAAGAAGTCGGATGATGTCGTAAGTGATTTCATCATCGCCAGGTGCAGTGGATTGCTAGTCTTAATGGCTGCAAGGAGTTCTTCCCTTGTAAATTGTGCATCAGCCTCATCTAAGAGGTGGCACTGATTGTCAATTTCGTTTTTATGGCTTAATTTAAGGGAGCACCTGTGTATGGATAATGGGAGGCTATCACGTGTCCTCACACCATTTATTGAGGAGAGATGAGGCTACCCTTTCTGGATACAGGTGGGTGTTATACTGCATGTATTGCCTTTAATCTTGCTGATTTCCTTCCATACATTACTCATGGGTGTCATGGAGTCAACTGATTCTGCCCAGGCATAAAATCTTTCCTTCCCGTTTTCCCTAAGTGTTGTATATGTCTTACTGTAGATCGTATGAGCCTTCCAAGAAGTTTTATCTTACGGTCCTTGTTCAGTGTACGTCTACCTCTGGAGGATAAAGATCCGTGTAGCTATATAGCCTATATACTTTTTTCTAAGGGGCATTATAGGTATATGGGGTCACTAGTATTTTGGAGATGGTCATAATAAACCTTACCGTTTTTGCCAATGGTACTTCCCTCGGAGCCTAGGAGAGGATGGCGAGCATTGAAGTCCCAACACAATAAGACTATCACTATGGGCCATGCAGTC
The DNA here is from genome assembly GCF_015228065.2 of Penaeus monodon. NCBI lineage: Eukaryota > Metazoa > Arthropoda > Malacostraca > Decapoda > Penaeidae > Penaeus > Penaeus monodon. Next base: position 20,674,073 of record NC_051402.1, read on the forward strand.
AGGAGGTTTAGGTACCACCTCACTATCATGTGGGTTATATACATTAATGATAGTGATAGATTTACCGTCAAGAAATATTTTAATACTAAGATATTCAACACAGGTGTTGTCACGATTGCCATCAAGCACTTTCGATGGAACTGAGCTCTTTATGTAAATGCCAAGCCCTCTCGTGGAGGAATTAGCACTATTTGGTCTGTCATAGTATATGTATTTCGCATTTTTTTGCATAACGAACACTAGTCCTGACTTTCTGAAGGCAACACACATCAACATTTTCGGAGTGAAGGTACTGGGAAATAGTTGCCTTGCGTTTCTGTAAACTGTTTATGTTCCAAGTAATACTTTTCAAGAGATTAATTGGAGACACTGATTAATTGACCATTTCCAAGGCCCACTACAGGGTGATACTGTTGTTTGTCCTGCTGCAGTGAGGGCTGAGCTGCAATTGATGCTGAAGCTAGTACTGAAGCTGGTGCAGATGGTGCTAGGTTTGGTGCTGCAGCTGGTGTTGAAACTGTTGCTGGTATTAGAGTTGGCGGAGCTTTAACTCCTGTTGGTGTTGGTACAGTGGCCTGTGCCATGACTTCCTTTGCAGGGACCATCACCGTTGACCTCTGAGAGAGAGAGAGAGAGAGAAAGAGAAAGAGAAAGAGAAAGAGAAAGAGAAAGAGAGATTGAGGGGGAGGGGGTGCGTGTGTGTGTGCGTGTGTGCATGCGTGTGTGTGTGTGTGTGTGTGTGTCGTGTGCGTGTGCGTGTGCGTGTGCGTGTGCGTGTGTGTGTGTGTGTGCGTGTGCGTGTGCGTGTGCGTGTGCGTGTGCGTGTGCGTGTGCGTGTGCGTGTGCGTGTGCGTGTGCGTGTGTGTGTGTGTGCGTGGGAGGGGGAAGACATGCATAAGTAGATAGATAGACAGATACATGAATAAACAGGCTAACAGAAAAATATATAAGTAGGCAGACAGACAGGCAGACAAATAGACAGATAAATATAAAGATAAACAGACAAACAAACAGATAAGTAGGCACAAACACCCAGATAGAAAAAATAGGAGCAAGCAAACAAAACAGATAAACAGACCGAGTGCAATTTAAAACCAAAGACAAACACAAACACAAGCAAACATCATCGCAATCAAACAAACAAACAGGGCTGGTCTGTCTCTCCTATAGGAAATCATATCCGCAATGGCATCGAACCCTCACAGTCCGTGTAACTACAGGCAGGGGAGAAGAGGGGAAGGGGAGAGGAGAAAGGGGAGATAGAAAGGGAGAAAGAGGGAAATAATGATCATCAGTATGAGTGTTATCATTATTATGATTAGTATTATTATAATTTTTACCAGAAGTAATATCATCACTAGTATCATTAGTGATATTATTGATATTACGATTATTATTATTATTATTATTATTATTATTATTATTATTATTATTATTATTATTATTATTATTATTTTATTATTGTTACTGAAATTCTTGTTCTATTTTTTTTTTTATTATAGTCATTATTATTATTATTGATATCTCTTTTCACTAATATTATCATTGTTATTATCATTGTCATTATTATTACTCTTACCATCAGTGTTATTTTTTATGATTTTATCATTATTACTAATAGTAGTAACAGTAGTAGTATTGTATCATCATTTTATTATGATAAATTTTGTTATTGTTGTTATTATCATTACTGTTATTATTATTATTATTATTTCTTTTATTATTATTATTATTATCATTATTATTATTATTATTATCATCATCATTATTATTATTGTTGTTGTTTATGTTGTTGTTGTTATTATTATTATTAATATAATTATTGTTATCAAGAAATTATATGATAAAACATATCAGACTGTTATCATTATTATTATGATAGTTGTTATTATCATTATGATTATCAATATAATTTTCATTGTTATTGTTACCATTATCATTATTGTTATTATTATTATCCTTATTATCATTTTCTTCATTGTTTATTATCATTATCATTATTATTGCTATTATTATTGTTATTGCTGGTATTATTACTAGTGTTAATATCATTATTCCTACTATCATTATTACTATTACTATTATTATCATTGTTATTATTATTATCATTATCATTATTGTTATTGTTATCTTTATCATAAATATTACTGTTACTGTTATTTTCAATGACAATGATATTTATATTAATAATATTAATAATAATAATAATAACAATAACAATAACAATAATAATAATGATAATAATAATAGGACTTATAATAATAATAGCAATAATAATAATGATGATAATAATAGTAATAATGATACTG
>NC_051402.1:20698881-20701381 GCF_015228065.2 Penaeus monodon
ATGTTGGTTTTTAATTTATTTTCGTCTTTTTTTTCTCATTTTGTGTTTTATTTCACAAAGATAAAGAAGAAATTAATAGAGGGGGACATCAGTAGCAATCCGCATGGACCTGGCTTGAACTACCAACCGTCTCTGCTAGATATGAGAGTAGATAAGGGAAACGACAACAGCAATCCGCAAATATTTATTTGAACCACTGTCATCACACAGAGAAGAAATAAATGTAATTTGTACATCATGTACAAGTCACTCGTCACGACTGACAAAATTGCAGGCTAAAGAGATACATCATAAATCTTAACGCCGGCACTAAGACAGCTACCAACCCTATTAATGAAAAGGTTTCAGTGTCTTTTGTCCTGTGTGGATGAGGTGAGTGTGTGTGTGTAAGCGTGTGTGAGTGACAGCTAGCGTGAATGAGAGGGAAACCGAGTGACCTCACACAGAGAATGAATCACAAACATGAATATTAACATTCACTATTAGAAAACTGAGGTAAATTAGCAATGCTAGCTATATAAAAAATATTTCAACTACCACATTGAATTCAACATATAATGATACGTGACAGAATGTACACATGAATGAATGGTGACATGAAAAACTATTCACAAGCTATTTAGCAAGCAAATCTTCTCGGGGTCAGCAATCTGAACTGCCGAGGTACATGTCTAGCTATGCATGTTAGACTTCATCGATGGGGGGATCCTATACCCAAAATGCCATACATTGACTGAAGCGACTCGAGCCAGGAAAATCTATAAATAACCTGCTCTTTTCTGCGGATCTATGATGGGTGCTCGCGACATTCCTTACGGATGTTTAAATTATCATGAATCACACAATCGCCTGGGATATACCCAAAACATGCAAGCGACTTCAAGAGGGTGAGAAGGGTGTGATTAATAAGCGAATAATTATTCTAGGTTAAACCCTAGTCCTACATTAATTAACGGACGTAACCGCGGGTCACATCGACACAAAGTTACCGATCGAACGAATAACTACTGTTGAACATCGGAGCGCAGATCTATTACGCGTTCATGCAACCCCAGGGTAATATAGGCAATCCAGTGCACTATGATATGGGGGAGATCCTATGCTATATTCAATGTAATAAATTTTGATAAGATTGCATTACACGCTCAGTGTCACCAAAAAGCAATGTAACAATGCTATGGTTAATCCCCAAGGCATCAACAAAACAACAACCAAATTACAGGGAACCAAGCGGTCAAGTCTTGACCCTTCCCTCGTTTTCCCCTGACCACAAGCAAAAGAGAGAGTGGGGACAGGTCAGGGCGAGGGGAGGAACGAGATAAAATGAAATGATATTCGTGATAAGATAAAATGACGAATGCATTAAATTCGTTGCAGATGAAACAACATAAATCTCTAAGTATAAGAGAAATTAATTAAGTACTTAACTAACAAAAGATATTTATGTTTGTTGACCACATACTCGATCACACGGAAATGCGATCTGAGGTGAAGGGAATATTGTGAGAACATGCCATTTGCTATCATTTAGCACTTTTTACAAAAAAAACAACGGCTTAACACATGTATGGGCGAAGAAGGAAGGGAAAAAAAAAATAGAAATGGGGACCAAACGTGCACTTAAGTGTCTTCAAGCAGTCGAGCGGATTTTCTTCGAAAGTTTGCGTTCGTGCTGCGCCCCGGAAGGACGCAGCACCCGCCCTGCCACCAGATACAACGGATATAGAACCCTATTATAATGGCTTTGCAGGGGTAGTGATACTGGTATAACTGCATGACTCTTTATTGGGAGTCTACAACACACAAATGTAGACTCTACAAATATGGATAATAGCAGTATGCTGGGACACGGGTCAGGTCAGCTAGGCCGGAGGGGGAGGGCTAAGCCGACCTTACCGCGTCGAGCTCTGGTCACGAGCTCAAGGGTCAAACGAGATCAGATGACCTCGTCATCTACGCCATCGCTGAGTGAATGGTTCTTATTTGGGACTTGGATCCACGTGGTTACCAGCCACGTGGTCCACTGGTAACAGAAATAGACTTATGCATATGCTAGAGTGTGTGTGTGTGTGTGTGTGTGTGTTTGTGTGGTGTTTGTGTGTGTGTGTGTGTCTGTGTGTCTGTGTGTGTGTGCGTGTGTGTGTGTGTGTGTGTGTGTGTGTGTGTGTGTGCGTGTGTGTGTGTGTGTGCGTGTGTGTGTGGTTCTGCTTATTAAATCCTCACAGCCAGCCTCAAACACAACCCCCCCCCCCTTAATCGCCAAAAGTTACGCACACAATATACCCTTAACGACCCCCCCCTAACCCCCTCTACCCCCCTCTACCCCCTCGTATCCCCCCCCCCATCTCGCCGGTTTTAGAGGCTATTCAAGATGCTGTAAATGAGGGAAGGGAAGGGATGGGGCGTAAGAGAATGAATTGAGGAAGGGAGGAGAGAAAGTGGGAGGAAGGGAAGTGGAAGGGAGGGATAAAGAGGACGAAAGTGGAAGGGAAGGAGGGTG
>NC_051402.1:20706381-20708881 GCF_015228065.2 Penaeus monodon
TCGAGTCAGAATGGAACGCGGACACAGTGGCATAGTTATACAGATATACATACTGGTACGTGAGCGCAAATACCCATACTCCCCCACTCTTTTTTTTCTTTCTTTCTTTCTTTCATTTTCTCTCTATGTCTTATCTCTCTCTCTTTTTTTTTTTTTTTTTTATTAAATCATTCTTCGTCACCCGTCCTTTTCTCCTCTTAATCTACTCATTTATCGCGTTCTCTCTTCCCCTTTCTCTATGTTCATAACTCTTGCAGCATCCATCTGCCCACCAGTCCAATTATCTCTCTCCCTTCCCTACTTATCGTTCGCTCTCTTCTCCTCCCGTCTCTGTCTATATATCTGTATAAGCAATAAATTGGATGGGGGAGCGGGTATGGTGGGGGAGACTTGTAGGGGAAGAGGAGGAAGTTAAAATGGGGGAGATGGATATATATATATATATATATATATATATATATATATATATATTATAATGTATATACATATATATATATAATACATATATATATATATATTAAATATATATTATATATATATAGATATATATATATATATATATATATATATTATATATATATATATAGTATATATATATATATATGTTATATATATATATATATATATATATATATATATATATATATATAATATATATATATATATGAGGAGTGCTGTTATCTCTCTTTTGTTTTACTTTGTATTTTTGATGATTTCTCTATTCCTTATCTCCCTATTTTTTCTTTTTTATGTCTCTTGTTTTCCCCTTTCGCCTTCTCTTTCTTCGCCCCCCCCTCTCTCCCTCATTTTCTTAGCGATTTCTCTCTTATCCTCCCTATCCTCTTCCCTTCCCTTCCCCTATACCTCTCCTCATCCCACCATTCCCTGATCTTTTCCCCTATCAATCACTTCTCCCTTCCTCCCTTTCCCCCATCCCTTCCCTCTTCCCTCTCTTCTCCATCCCTCCCTTCCCTTAATCCTTTCCTCCTTCCTCTCTTCTCCCTCCATCTCCCCCCCCCCCTCCCCCCTGCAATCACAGGTTGTCGATCTCTCCGTCAGTCGGCATCACTTGTCTCATCCTGTACTCTGAACCATATTGATGATATAGTACTGGTTTTCATCACCATGCTAATTATATTCGGTGGTACTCTGATTATTACAGATTCCTTACTATCATCATCACTAGTAGTAGTAGTAGTAGTAAAGGCATGAACTTCAGTATCACTGTTGTTGTTCTATTATCGTTGTTATCATCACCATCATTCATTCTTGTCATTGTTATAATCACACTGATCCCTCTAGTTTTCGTCTATAATATCATCATCAATAATACTGTTCTCCGTAAATTTACCTGCTGTTAGGTAAGAAAAATAAAATTAATGAAAAGCATGAATTAAGTAACCTGTGAGAGAGTCAATCAGCAACTAGTATGATTGATTTCTAAAAGACGTTAAAAATCAACACAGAATTAAATGATTAGGAAAAAATCCCTCTTTTTCTGACATTTCCCTCTTTTCTCTGTCTCTCCTCTCCTTGATATTTTCTTCTTTTCCCCCTTACTCTTTTATGAGTCCAATCCCTTCTCCTTCACGAAAATTCTCTCTAGTCCTACACCACCCTCTGTCCTTCCTTCTTTGATGTAACTTCTTCTTCTCTTCCCTCCTCTCTTTTATTCTCTGCCATTCTTTGCCCTTTCTACGTTTCCTTCTCCTCTTCTTTCTTTTCCCTCTCCATTATTCTACCACCCTCTCGTTGCCCTCTCATTTCTGTTCCTCCTCTCTCACTACCTCCCATTTCTTCCCCTCCCTCCTTTTCCAGCAACTTTTCCCTCTCTTTTTTCTCTTCCTCACTAACTGTATTTCCCCCCACAAGACCCACCCCACCCTCCAGCAACCTCAACTTCAAATTCATCCCACTACATTTTTTCCCCCATTTTAATCCCCTCACCCATGTTTTATTTATCTACTACTGCTGACCCGTCCACGTCATCACTTCGGGGCAAGAAGGGTCTCACCGTACTCCGGAGGCCTTAAAAAAAGAGAGGAAAAAAAAGGTACCCAGAGACCTGTTTTTCACGTAATGCGGTCACTGTTGTCTAATCTCCGTTTTGGGGTAACGCTGGTGTCTCTCTGGGGGGTATGCTGGGGGATGGGAGGGGCGTATAGGGCACGGGAGGGGGCTGGTGATGCGGACGGGGTGTGGGAGGGCTTTGGGGCGGGTCTGGTGGTGTGGGAGAGGTGTGGCTGTGGGGAGGGTGATGGATTGGGTATGGGAGGGTTATTGGGTGAGGGTAGGAAGGAGGTGTAGGGAGTGAGTATGCTTGTGGAGGGTTGTAGAGGAAGAGGAAGTTAGGACGAGAGATTTGAATACATCTGTATCTATATCTATATCTATGTCTATGTATCTATATATATTATATATATACATATATATACATATATTATATATATATATATATATATATATATATATATATATATATATATATATATATATATAT
>NC_051402.1:20713881-20718881 GCF_015228065.2 Penaeus monodon
GTGGACCATTAACCTTGCCCGCTTTAATGACCTACTGATATGCCGTCGTACAAAGCTTTCCTTCTCTCTGTACCTGTAAGAGCAAAGGACATTTCCTCTGGTGTTGATTTTGGGACACGAATGTTTTCATGTATCTGAATTTTGGTGTTTGGAGTAGGTAATTATACTAAATTTTCTTCCATTCACTGTATCGTGTTTTTTATTGTTGTTTTCTCGATTATATCCAATATCCTCTCGTATAAATTCTTTGTTGTTGTTTTTTTAGAACTTTTTAGTTGTCTATTTCGTTCATCTTTACATGCAACTGTCCAAAGTCGTCGTCAAGCACATTCACACACACACAAAGACACACACACACACACACATCACACACACACACACACACACACACACACACACACACACAGAAGCCAATAAAAACTTTAAGGATTTAAGGGAAGATCAACCGCGTCCAAGATAATATTCTGCTTCATGAGGAAAAAAGAGGGAAAGTAGGCCTCCTTTGTGTTCCCCTTCCCCCCCCCCACCCCCACCCTACCACTCCCCCTAAAAAGACATAGGTCTACTAAGTCATATTTTTTCCCCCCTTTGTTTTTCTGAGGGCAGGCCTACAAGCTCATAGTCATCGTATGAAAAATATGGATTTATTTAGCGCAGTGTGACAAAGACGGGGGAACAAAAAAAGGGAGAAACAGAGAGGAGAGGCCTAGAGGCGGTAGAGTCTTGGCTGCAACTTCGGTAGGCAAGCGGGTAGGCCTAAAGCTCTCCTGTCTAAGTTATCGTCATTATATATAAACCGGCGACTGTCTGGCCGATAACTTGGTGATTTGTAGGCCTTGGTGGTGGCCGCATCTAAATTCTGCTGCCACCCCCCCCCCCTCTTTCTCATCCCCTCCTCCGCCCCTCCCCGTTCTCCATCTTCCCCCTCTTCTCCCTCTCCGTCTTCCGTACTCTTTCTCCCTCTCGTTCCCTCCCCCGCTGCTCCCTCTTCCCCCTCTTCTCCCTCTCCGTCTTCCGTACTCTTTCTCCCTCTCGTTCCTTCCCCCTCTGCTCTATCTTCCCCTCTTCCCCATCTCTTCCCTCTTCCTCTCTTCTTCTTTCATGTCTTTCCTTTTCTCCCTTCCTCTTCTTTCTCCCTCCTCCCTTTCCCTCTTCTCCTTCGTCTCTCCCCTCTCTGCTCAAACGACCTCTTCCCCTCTCCCTTGTTTTTCATTTTTTTTTTTTCTCTCTCTCTCTCTTGTTTTTCTTTTTTTTTTGCTATTTTCTTTCGATTACCTTCCCATTTTTTTCGTGTACTTACTTAAAAGCCATCTGTATTCTGTCACGTTTTTTTTTTTTTTTACCTCCTCTTGCTAAGGTAAATCTATGCCTTTCTCTTTCTCTTTCTCCTGCAATACTGCTTCAGCTAATACGTTAATAATCGTAAGAGTAGTAGCAGTAATACCAGTAATACGAACAGTGAAAGTAGTAGTAGTAGTAGTAGTAGTAGTAGTAGTAGTAGTAGTAGTAGTAGTAGTAGTAGTAGTAGTAGTAGTAGTAGTAGTAGTAGTAGTAGTGGTAGTAGTGGTAGTAGAAGTAACAATAAACATTATTTGTAACAGAACAGAGTAACAAACAGGCTTATAAGTACAAACTCCCATTTCATTTAATACAACAAAATTTATCTTCCTCTGTTATAACTTTTTAAAAGTAATTATATCCACCAACAACATATAGTTCCCGTTAAATGGACAAGAAAGGGAAGTCTTTGCTACACTAACAGGTTCAAAATAGTTTAGCTACAATTTGTCTTTATAGAGAGGGAGGGAGGAGAGAGAGAGAGAGAGAGAGAGAGAGAGAGAGAGAGAGAGAGAGAGAGAGAGAGAGAGAGAGAGAGAGAGAGAGAGAGAGAGAGAAGAGATGATAGATGAGAGATGACGAGGAGAGAGACGAGATGAGAAAGAGTAGATGAGGTAGACCCGAGAGAGATTTGTCATTACTATTACTAATATTTTCTACGGCTGCTACTACTTTTACCTCTCCTTCATCTTTATCATCAACTTCTTTTTTTCTCCCCCCCCCCCGAACCAAGCAGCACTTATTCCTCTTGTCATAAATTATTGGTATATTTTTTTTTTTTTTTTTATGACGTAATATATAGGATGAGTGTTGACGCGTCTTAGGCCTGGCAACGGCAGACGCTGAAACATATACGCTCACACACACACACACATACTTACATAAACAAATCCACACACACACACACACACACGCTCACATAAACAAACACATACAGATGCACACACACACACACACACACACACACACACACACACACATACACGCACACATATACACGCGCACACAAACACACACACACACACACATATCTCCAAACACACATACACAAACAAACAAACACTCACATACAAAATAGGCGCGCTTACCTACACAAATGTTTGCGTTGCCGAGCAATAAATTCGACCCACATGGCTATAGGCCTCCTTTGTGCCCTGAAAGTTTCTCATCCGGATAGGTCTAAGAGACGGGTAGATGGGTAGGGAGGGGGGTGAGGGGTAGGGGGTTGGGGAGGGGGAAGAGAGAGGGACAGGGGGTTGGGGAGGGGGGGAGAGGGAGGGGCAGAGGGTTGGGAGGGGAATGGGAGGGGTAGAGGGTTGGGGAGGGTAGAGGGAGAGGCAGAGGGTTGGGGATGGGTAAGGGGTGGAGGCTTTGGTGCTGGTATGGGGGAGAGGTAGAGGGTAAGCAGAGAGGTTGAGGGGAGGGGGAAGGAGAAGGCAGAGGGAGGAGTAGATTATAAAGGTGAGGGTAGAGGGTAGGTCATGGTTGGGGGAAGGGAGGAGGCGTGTGGAGGGAAGAAAGGAATAAAAGAGGTATGGCGAGGAAGAGGGGGTATAGGAAAAGAGAAGAGAGGGGATTGCCATGGAACTGAAGGGGTATGTGCGGAAGGGAGGAGGGAGAATGTGTAAGGATGAGGGTGAAGGAAAAGGGAGTAACAGCTTCGAATATAGGAGAGAGAAAGAGAGGAGTGGGAGGAGCAGGAAGCGTAGGTCGAGGGAAGGGAGAAGAGGGTAAAATTTTGTACGGGGAGAGGGGAGGAAGGGATGTGGTAGGGGAGGGCAAAAGGCATAGGGGGAAGGGGTATGAGAGAAACGGATAATGTGATGTAAAGGCTCGGGAGATGAGGAAAAGGGGGAAGGGTGATGTAAGGGTGAGGGAGGATAGAGGAAGGGAGGGAGGAGGGCCATAGAGTACCATGTGGGTGGAAGGAGAGGCCTCATAGGGCGTGGGCGTCAGCTTAGGGCGAGTGTGAAAATAGGCCTTTTGGTTTACACGTCGCCTGAAAACTGGAGACGGAAAAAAGACAATTTTGCTGAAAATCGTATATCCATACTAAACACAAAACAAATCCTTTGTCAAGACCGAAAAAGAGGGAAAAAAATAAAGACAAGAAATAATAATAATACATTCATAAATAAACACAAAACAAGACACCTTCTGAAAATTAGAAAAGAAAAGAAAACGTAGAGATAGAATATAGAAAAAAAAATGCTTATTAATACAAGGAGAGAAAAGAAAAAGAGCATAGCCATACGAAGTGAGACTTAAAGTTGACATCTTTATATGATGGACCACCTTCGCCCCCGCCCCCCCCTAAAAAAAGTCTAAATTAGGATCCCCAAATAAGGGATAAACAAAGGGACTTTTTCGGGAGAGATTGCAGAGGGAAAGAAGGCAGAGCAGACTTAGGAAAGGGAGGAAAGGGTAAGGGTAAGATAGGAAAGAGTGATGCAGAGAAAAATGGGAAAGAGGGAAGATAGAAAAGAGAAACGGGAGATGCTAGAGGAAAATGGGAGATAGGAAGAGGAAAAAAAGAGAGAAGAGAGAAATAGGGAAAATACTAGGAGAGAACGGGAGATAAGAGAAGAAAATGGAAGAAAGAAACGAAAATGTTAGAGAAAGGAGGAAAGAGGGGAGCAAGAACGTGAATAAAAGGGGGGAAATGAGGGTGAGAGCAAAAGGTGCAAACGGAAGGGGGAAAGAATAAAAGATCACAGGTTCAATTGAAGTTCAAAGACAGAGAGACCTGAATATGTAACAATATTTAAGTCACGTCTTTTTTCTATGCTTTATGCTGATGTTTGACCTGAATAGCGAGAAAAATCCCCTTTTGTGAACAGACTGAGAGGAGGTGTTGGGGCATTTGGGGGAGGGGGGAGGGGGGAGGGGGTGTTAAAGGAGTGGAAGAAGGTGAGAGAAAATGGAATTCGATTTTTCTCTCCTTTTCATCTTCACTATCTAGTCTTTAGAGTTCACCATCGTTTATTCTTTCTCTTCTTCATACACACAAACACACACACACACACACACACACACACACACACACACACACACACAACACACACACACACATAATATATATATATATATATATATATATATATATATATATATATATATATATATAACTATTTTCTTTTTCTACATCTTCCTTTTCTTTTCCATCATAACTAACGTCATCATCATTACCAATATCATTACCATCATCATCACATCATCGCCATCCTCATTATCATCGTCATCATTACCATCCTCATTATCACCACCACTTTCATCGTTATCATTATTACAATCACTGCCATCATTACCACCACCATCATCATCATCACAATCACCATCATCGTCGTCTCCTTTCTCCCCTTCCTCATCTTTTTCTCCTTCGTCTCTCTCTTCCTTCTCCCTTTTCGTCGACCTGCAATCTAACATTGCAATGATTGATTATATCATTTCGTGATATGTTGTCTTTTGATACCAATAATATGACCTCAAGTACAAATTTTTTGCGGCCTTATGACTACTGTTATATAATTTATCATTCTGTTATTCCTATAATTATCGTTTTCATTCCTGTTAACAGACTGTTTATAAATTTCACAAGATGTCCAGAGGGTATCGTATTTCTTGGAAACTTGTGGTTATTGCTATTGATATTATCACTGTTG
>NC_051402.1:20723350-20725850 GCF_015228065.2 Penaeus monodon
TTTTTTCTTTTTTTTTTTTTTTTTTTTATTTTTTTTATTTTTTTAAGGGTTTTTTTTTTTGGGTTCTTTTTCTTTTTTTTTTAATAAATTTTTTTTTGGTTTTTTTTAAAATTTAAATTTATAAAAAAAAATTTAAATTTTAAATTATTATTATAAATTTTTAAAAATTTTATCTTTCTAAAAATTAAAAAAAAGAAAAAAAAAAAAACCAATTTTTTTTTAAAAATTTATTACATAAACAATTGTGATAAAAAAAAATTTTTTTTTTTATTATTAATTAAATTTTAAAAAAAAAAAAAAAAAAAAAAAGGGGGGGGGGGGGGGGGGGAATTTTTTAAATTTAAAAAAAAAAATTTTACAGGGGTTTTAAAAAAGAAAAATTAAAGAGAAAAGAGGAATAAAAAAAGGGGAAACAAAAGAGAGAGAGAGAGAAAGAGATTTTTTTAGAGGAGAGAGAAGGAAGGGAAAAAAAAAAAAGGGTTTTTGAAATAAAAAAAAAAAGGTTTTTTTAAAAAAACCCCCCCTTTTTTTTCCCAAAAAAAAAAAAAAGGGGGGGGGGGTTTCCCCTTTTTCCCCTTTTTTTAAAAAAAAGGAAAAATAAAAGATAGAAAAAAAAAGAAAGAGAGAGAGAGAGAGAAAAAAAGAAAAAGAAAAGAAAAAAAAAAAAGGGGGAAAGTTAAAAAAAAAAACAGAAAGTCAGGGGGAGGGGAAGAAAAAAAGAAAGGAAAAGAGCAAAAGAGAGAAAGAGAGAAGAAAGAGAGGGAGGAAAAAAAGGGGGGAAAAAAGGGGAGGAGGAGAGAGGGGGAAAGGAAAAAATGAAGGGGGGAAATGGAGGGGGGGGAGGGGGAAGAGGGGGAAAAGAGAGAGAGAAGAGAGAGGGGGAGAAGGGGAGAGAGAGAAGAGAGAGGGGTAGGAGAGAAAGGAGGAAGAAAAAGGGAAAAAGGAGGGGAAAAGGGAGAAAAAAGGGGAGGGGGAGGAGAGGAGAGAGGAGGAAAAAAGGGAAAGAGAGGGAGGAGAGAGAGAAGGAGAGGAAAAAAAAAGAGAGAGGGAGGGGGAGAAAAGAGAGAGAGAGAGAGAGAGAGAGAGGAGAGGGAGGAAGGGGAGAGAGGAGGGAGAGAGAAGAGGGGAGGAGAGAAAGAAAAGACGGAGGGGGGAAAGGAAGAGAGAAAGGGGGGGGGGGAGGGGAGTGAGAGAGAGAGAAGAGAAAGGGGGAGGAGAGGGGAAAGGGGGGGTGAGGGAAGGGGGGGAGAGAGGAGAGAGAGAGAAAAAAGAGAGGGAGGAAAGGAGAGAGAGAAAGGGAGGGGAAGGGGGAAACAGAGAGAGGGGAGGGGAAAAAGGAGAAAAAAGGGGGAGGAAGGAGGAAAGGGGAAAAAGGGAAGAAGAAAAGGGGTAGAATGGGGAAGAAGAGAGGAAAAAGAGAGGGGGGAGAGAGGAGAGGGGGGGAAAAAAGAAAAAAGAGACGGGAAAGGGGGAAGAGGAAAGGGGGGACGGAGAAGAGAGAAGAGAAGAGAGGAAGAGAGGAGAGGGGAGAGAGGGGGAGGAGGAGAGAGAGAGAGAGAAGGGGAGAGAGAGAGAGAGAGAGAGAGAGAGAAAGAGAGAGAGAGAGAGAGAAAGAGACAGAGAGAGAAGGGGGAGAAAAAGGGAAGAGTGTGAGAGATAGATATATAGATTTATAGATAGACAGCGAGAGAGAGGGGAGGGAAAGAGAGACGGAGACAGAGAGATGGGTGAGGGAGAGAAATGGGAAGAGTGTGAGAGAGACAGACAGATAGACAAACAGACAGATATAAAAGAGGGTGTGAAAACAGAAAATAAATAAAGAAATAGAGAAAGAAACAAACAAAGAACTGCGCAACGAAAGAACGAACCGGCTTAGCAAGGGAAGGGGGGCGGGGGAAAGGGGAAGGGGGGGTCGCCGCTCCCCCTCCCCGCCCCCCCCTTCCCTTACCCCCCCCCCCCCCCCGTTCCTCGATTTTCACCACCCCCTCCCCCCAACCCCCTCCCCGACCTCCCAGCCCCCAGTGTCCTGAAAGAGCGTTTTAAGATGCAAATATTTACCCCCTCTTTTGCCCCGAATCTGGCGTTCCCCGTTTATAACGTTTGTTTAACGAATGTTTTACCGAAGCATAAAATTCATAACGCAGTTCAGAGGACAAGGTATGTTGGTGTGTGTGAGTGTGAGTGTGCGTCTCTCTCTCTTTCTATCTCTCTCTCTCTCTCTGTTTATCTATCTCTTTCTCCTCTCTCTCTCACTCAGTCTTTATCTATCTATCTATCTATCTATCTATCTATCTATCTATTTCTCTCTCTTCTCTCTCGCTTCTCTCTCTCTCCCTCTCCTTTTCTCTCCCCTCTCTCTCTCTCTCTCTCTCTTTTTGTGGGTGTGTGTTGGTGTGTGGTGGTGGTTTTGGTGTGTGTGTGTTTTTGTGTTGTGTGTGTTTGGGGTGTGTGTGTGTGTGGTGTGGTGTGTGTGTGTGTGTGTGTGTGTTGTTGGCGCCGG
>NC_051402.1:20753350-20755850 GCF_015228065.2 Penaeus monodon
TGTGTGTGCGGGTGTGTGTGAGTGGGGTTTGTGTTGTGTTTATGTGGTGTGTGTGTGATTGTGTGGTGTGTGTGGTGTGTGTGTGTGGTGTGGTTTTGATTGGTGTGGGGTGTTGTGTGTGTTGTGTGTGTGTGTGTGTGTGTTGTGTGCGGTTGTGCTGTGTGGTTTTGCTTATTATTGTGTTTTGGGGGTGTGTGTGTGTTTTTGGGGTTTTTTGTGTGTTTGTGTGTGTGGTGTGTGGTGTGGTGGTTCATATATATATCATTTATAATATAAATATATATTATAATATTTATATATATATATATAATCTTATATTAATTTATGTTATATATATATTAATTTTTATATATATATCTAATATATTTAAATTTTTTATGTTTTAAAATATATAATTGTGTGTGTGTGGTGTTTGTGTGTGTGTGTGTGTGTTGTGTGGTGTGTGTTTTTTGTGTTGTGTGTGTTCTGTGTGTTGTGTGTGTTGTATGTGTGTGTTGCTTATGTGTGTGTTTGTTGTGTTTGTGCTTGTGTGTGTTTTTGTGTGCGTGTTTGTTTGTTCTGTGGTGTGGTGTTTTTAAAGTAGTTATTGTATTATCTAACTTTCTATCTATCTATCTTCTATCTATCTTCTATCTATCTATCTATCTATCTAATTCTATAATATATATTATATTTTTAATTATATATATAATTTTATTATATATATATAAATATATTTATATAATAATTTTATTATATATATTATATAATTAACGTAATACATTTTTTTCCCAAAAACACCAAACCTCTCTCTCTCCCCTCCTTGGAAAAACCAAAAATCTTTTCCTCTCCCCCCCCCCCCCCCCTTATTTTTCCCCCTTCCCCGGTCGCTAAGGGTTCCTGGGATTTTTCCCTAATTAAAATTTTTGTTCCTTTTTTTTTTCTTTTTTCCTTTTTACCCTTTTTCCCCCCCTTTTTCTTCCTCTTCTTTTCTTTTTTTCCCCCCCCTTTATTTTTCAATTCGCCTCAGGGTTATGGTTATTTTTGTTTTTTTATTTTTTTTTTTTTTTTTTTTTTTTTTCCAAATTAAAGAGAAAGAAAACGGAAAAGAAAAAAACAACCAAGGGGGGATAACCGGGGGAAGGGAAAGGGAGGGATAAAGGGGGGGAAAAGAAACCAATTTAGGGATGGGGAGGGAAAAAGGGAAAAATGAGGGAAAAGGGGGTAGGGAAAGGGGGAAAGGGGGTAAAAATTAGGGTAAAAGAAAGGAGAAAGAGGAGGGGGGGGAAAAAAGAAAAGGAGAAAAAAAAGGGAGAGGAAGGGAGGAAAGAAAAGGAGAGGGAGAAGAGGAGAAAAGGAGAGGGAAGGAGAGAAGAAAAGGGGGAAAGAGGGGGAGGAGGAAAGGAAAAAGAAGGAAAAAGGAAAAAAGGAAAAGGGGGGGGGAGGAAGGAGAGGAGAAAAGGGGAGGGGGGGAGAGGGAAAAAGGAAGGAGGGGGAAAAGGGAAAGAAAAGGGGGGAAAGGAGGGGGAAAAAAGAGAGGAAGGAAAGGGAAAGGGGGGAAACGGCAAAAGGAACTATTAAAGGGGGGGCTAATAAAAAGGGGGTTGGGGAAAAAAAATTTTTTAAAAAAGGGGGGTCAAAATGAAAGGGGCCGTAAAAACCAAACCCAAGCCAACACGCCTTTTTTGTTAAAAAAAATTTTTGGGTTTTTTAATCCCAAATTCCTCCTGGTTTTTTTTCTTTTCCCCTTTTTCTTTTATTCTCCCTTTCATTTTTCCCCTGCCTTTCTTTTTCTTCTTTCTTCCCTTCCCGTCCCCACACACACAAACCAAAACCCCAAAAAAAAAACCCAAAAAACAAACACCACCCCAACACTAATAATTTTAAATTATAAATTAAAAAATTAAAAAAAAAAAAAAAATTTTTAAATTTTAAAAAAAAAAAATAAATAATATTTTAATAATTTTAAAATAATTATAATTTAATTTTCTTTTTAATTTTTTTTCTAATTTTAAAATTTTTTTTTTTTTTTTATTTATATTTATTTTTAAAAAAAAAAATAATAATTAAAAAAATTTAATATAAAAAGCAAATAAGTAAAACAAAACACACCCCACACACACCCCACACCAAAATATATATCTATATATATATATATAATATATTATATTAATATATATATATATATATATATAATATATATATATTATATAATTTTTAAAAAAAGGAATATTGTTTTTTTTGTTTTTGTTTTTTTTTGTTTTTTTTTTTTGTTTTAAATTTAAAAATATATATTTTATATATTAATATATAAAATAAAATATTATTTTTATTTATATTTAATTTATTATATATATATTTTATTATATTATATTATATATAAAAAATTTAATATTTTATTATAAACAAAAAAAAAAACACAAAAGGGAAAAATAAATTAAAAAAATATATATTTATATATATATATAATTTTAGAAAATAATATATATATATATTAAATATTATATTATTTTTATTATAA
>NC_051402.1:20780777-20785777 GCF_015228065.2 Penaeus monodon
TAATTTTTTTTTTTTTTTTTTTGCTTATTCTTCTCTGCTTTATATCATTCTTATTCAAGATTTCCTTGCCCATCAACTTTAACAATACTATTGGTTTTATTTTGTTTTTCTTCACAATTTTCACTCTTTTTATCGCTACTTTGTGCTTTTCCGAATTCTTTGTCATTCACCATCCTTTCAACATCTGGTGGCAGCGGTGAGATATCCCAACAGTTAGAGGGATACATCAACCTTGACTGTATATAGTATTTATGCAAGAGTGATTTTGTTCCATGTTCATATCCAGGTCAGTGTATAAGATCCATCTGCATTAATTAGATGCTTGAGGCCAAATCTTAAGTCATTTCTCTCCAAGTCAGAGTCAAATGTTATCAATATTGATTGATTATTTAAAATTATCTCCCACATCAACAGCTAAGGTCATTATCAGTGAATACCTTGTTAGATTGAAATGTTGAAATATTTAAGTTAAAGATCTATCAATAAATGTCTTATAAATAATGATAAATATTATATTAAAAATCAAAGCATAAATATTATGCTCTAAGTGTATAAAATTATTGCATAAACATTATGCATAATTAAATTCTATTAAAAATATTAGTTTCCTAAGGGAAACTAATAAGACCTTCTATGGCATCCCTCACAAAGTGCTTCACTCTTAGCTATCATTGACCCAACTTCTACTTATTGGTGGGAATGGATCCTGGTCACCCAACTACTAAGGTTATCTCTAATCTCTCGCAGTTTGTTTCTAGAGGTATGCCTCCATTGTTCCTTCCATTTATCACAAAGACAACTCCTGATGCTGGGTTTCAAGTCGATGTGTGAGAGAGGAAAACGAGCATCACAGGGCTGAGTGGCAGCTGCCTTGGCCTTCCAATCAGCTTGCTCATTCCCACTGATACCAGCATGTGCTGGCATCCAATGCAGAGTTATCTTTTTATGTGCTGATATCAAGTGCAAGCCAATCTTGAACCTCCCTCACCACTAGATGTGATGAGTTTAAGCTCTTGATTGCTTGCAAGGCACTACATGAGTCACAATATATTACAATAGAATGATTTGTAAGATCTCTTGTCATCTTGAAATCTGCAAGGATGGCATGTAACTCTGAAGTGAAGATGGAAGCTGCTGGAGAAAGACTGCCTAATGCAATCTTCCTTCTGCTCACTGCTGCACCATTTTGAGCTTTCGAACCACCTGTATATAATGCATCCGATCCTTGGTACTTAGAAGCATGTTAAAAAATCTCTCTCCAACTTCTACTTCAGATTTCTCTCCTTCCCCATTTCCGACCAAATCGAGCTCGGATTGATTAGTCCAAGGGGGGGAATTGGGGAGTTCCAGCAGGCAGAACCTTAGTGAGATTTAAAGTAAGATCTTCCACAAGATTCCTCATTTTCCTACCATAGGATCAGCTATCTTCAAGGGGGTTGAAAACCAATCTGGATGTTGGAGATCCCGGAATATTTTGTAGTCTTACATAGTAAGTCAGGTTCATGTAGCCATGGTGTAATGAAAGAGGTGGTTCTCCACTCTCAGCATGCAGGAACTGGAAGCCCCTGTACAGATTCTGAGAGCTCCATTATGAACAGAATCCAACATCAGGAAAACAGTTGCAGATGAATAAGTCTCACATGTATAGTCAAGTTTACTACGAATAAGCACTTGGTAAAGCCACAGAAGCGTTGTGCGGTCTGCACTCTAAGATGAACATGAAAGAACCCAAAAAATACTAAGCACTTTTATAGCTTTCACCTGTTTGATGTGAGGCACCCATGTAAGCCTTGGACAAAATGCAGTGGGTGTGCCCCTAAATAGAGGGAAGGATGGAACTTTCCCCATTTGTGGAAATTCACAGCCAAGAACTTGCTTGGAGAAAATTTGAACCCATGGTATGTTGCTCACTGCATATGGTAAGCTTATGGCAGAGCTGCAGAGTAGAGTACATCTCCTTGTGCAAAAATGGTAAGTTGTATGGAAGTTCTGCTGCAATCCTACTGAAGAACGAAATTGGGTGTCATTCCTGTTAAGCCCAATGAGTGGAAAATCAGGCAGTGTAAGATTCTCCACAGGTGATCTCTGCCACGGATTTAGCTAGCTCATTTGCAACATATTTTTTGTCTGTAAGGATTATGCCATCCATCTTCAGAGCAGGTGGTGACATGGATATGCTCTTTCCAGCAATCTTATTAGCCTTGTCCCATACCCATGCTAATGGGATCCCAGAGTTAATCGAGGAGATATACTGTCTCCACAATGTCCATCTAGCCTCCTTTAGCACTGATTCATAGATCCTCGTAATACTGCAGTTGATCTAAAAAGATTCCAGTACACATGTTCAAGTCGCCATCTCTGCACTTCATTGGCTAGAATACCATTCACCTCCTCCAAAATGTATGACTGTTGGAATTCCCCAGTTCCCCCCTTGGACTAATAAGGTTGAGCTGGATTTGGTCGGAATTGGGAAAGGGGAGAGATCCGAAGCAGAAGTCAGAGAGAGATTTCTTCAGCATATTTCTAAGTACCAAGGATCAGCTGCAATATATACAGATGGTTCAAAGTCTGAAAATGGTGTGGCCTTTGAAGCAGTGAGCAGAAGGAAGACTGCATCTGGCAGTCTTTCTCTAGCAGCCTTGATCTTCACTGCAGAGTTACATGCCATCCTTGCAGCAGTTAAGATGACTAGATATCTTATGAACCATTCTTTTGTAATATATTGTGACTCTCGCAGTACCTTGCAAGCAATCAAGAGCTTAAACTCACCACATCCAGTAGTGAGGGAGATTCAAGATTGGCTTGCACTGATGTCAACACATAAAAAGATAACTCTGTGTTGGGTGCCAGCACATGTTGGTATCAGTGGGAATGAGCGAGCTGATTAGAAGGCCAAGGCAGCTGCCACTCAGCCCTGTGATGCTCGTTTTCTCTCCCACACACCGACTTGAAACCCAGCATCAGGAGTTGTCTTTGTGATAGATGGAGGGAACAATGAAGGCATACCTCTAGAAACAAACTGCAGGAGATTAAAGATGACCTTGGCAGTTGGGTGACCAGCATCCATCCCAACCGAAAAGGAGAAGTTGTATTAACAAGACTAAGAATCAGGCATACAAGACTGACTCATGGACCGATGATGGCTAAAAATGAAGCACTTTGTGAGGGATGCCAAGTGCCATTAACGGTCGCACATGTAATGGAAAGATGTGCAACATTCTCAGACCAAAGACATATGTACTTGTCTCCCCCATATACACTGAAAAATGTATTGGGGGAGGATTGTGACACAGGTCTTATTAGTTTCCTTTGGGAGGCTATTATTTTCAATAAAATTTAATTATGCATAATATTTATGCAATAATTTTATACACTTAGAGCATAATATTTATGCTTTGGTTTTTAATACATTTATTGTTATTTGTAAGATATTTATTGATATACTTTAAAAGTTTTACATATTTTCATATTTCTATCTAACAAGGTATTCGCTGCTAATGACCTTAGGTGTTGACGCAGAAGATCATTTTAAATAATCAGTCAATCAGTCCTCCAAAACTATTGAAAAGTGATTGCTTCCCTGCATGTCTTCCATGAATTCACCTATGAATCAGGTGAACCAATTGACAGGTCAATATTGGAGAATGTCCTAGTTTGAATTTGGAAATGTGTGGGTGTCACTGTTCAGTAAAACTGAATCTACTCTAGAGAACAAGGACTCCAAGATCCTTCCTCAAGGGTTGCACAAAGTGTCTTCCCAGAGGTGATGCTGACCATTGAAATCTCCCAAGAGTAGAAATGGATGAGGCAACTGCAAAAGTAGATCTTCCAAATCATTATGTTGAGATTATGTGGAGGAAGGTAGATAGATGCAACAGTGTAAGGTCATGTCAAGCCTACTCTGATAGCCTTTACCTGCACTGTCGTCTGGTGGATAGCCTAGAAGGGAATACTTGACATACCATCACTACTCCTCCATGAGGTCCATTATCAAAGGTCCCATAATTTTCTTGAACTTGGAATCCTCTCAGGGAAATCGGATGATTTTCCCTGGTCCTAATCTCTTGTAGGTATACACAAACTGGGTTACATGAAGTTATCAGATGTTGCAGTTCTTCCCATTTTGCAGGAATTCCCAGATAATTCCATTAGATTAGGGTAGCCAGTTCTTCAGGTTGACAAACCTCTTCATAAGGTGTCTGGCAGCACCTGTGGTTAAGACCTGCTCCACACCTTTAGGTGGACCCTTTCCAGCATCTTAGGAATACCTTTTGAAGGGCTGTTTGCCTGTGGAACTAGTTTCCACAGGCTTCCTTTGGACTGGCTCTGGATTTCTTTGCCTGGGTAAAGAATGGATCTGAGCCTTTCGTTCAGGAGCATTCTGTCTAGCAGCAGAGGCCCCTTTGGATGTGGTGGCAGCTGGGGCTGTCACCGTTGAGGATTTTGGAGCCCTGCTTGATGACTCCAAAGACCCCACTCTGAAAGGAGATCTTTTGAACAGGCTCAGGATTCCTTTGCCCAGGCAAAGGGCATACCCAGCAGCAGAGGTCCCTGTGGATGTGGTGGCAGCTGAAGCTGTCACCATTGAGGCCTCTGGAACCTTGACTGATGGCTCCAAAGACCTTACTTTGGGAGGAGTCTCCTCAAAAGACCCCTCGCACCTACTCTGTTTCTTGAGGAACAACTTACCAGAGTCAGTTTTAGTACTTGAGGACTGAAGTTTAAAGATAGTAGCAAGTAGCAGAGTGTATGGTGTAAGAAATATTGGAGGGCAAGGAAGGAGGACGTGCTAGAACCGAGGCAAAGGACATACCTGGTTGTGCAAATAGCATGCGAGCACATTTGGCCTCTGGAAAACTAATGTACTCCTTATTAACAATACTTTATCAAATTTGTACATTGCTTTGAGCTTCGTTACAGTGGTAACAGCATAGTGAACCTGGACAGTTGCCATTTCCTTAATGACCTGCTGTACCACACTTTACACACACTTGGTTGTC
>NC_051402.1:20790777-20798277 GCF_015228065.2 Penaeus monodon
CCTGCCCGGCATCTCCAAGACGTTAGGCCTACTGCTAGCATCTCCTTCAAAGACATTCAAAACAAGACACTTATGGGAACTGACACTTTTATGAGTGTGTGAGTGAGAGAGAGGTGGGGGGGGGGTTAAGGGTGAGAGGGGAGAGTGTGCGTGGGAAGAAGAGGAGAAAGAGATGATGAAGGACGGGGATACAGAGAAGACGACAGGGATGAGAGGAGAGAGGAGTGAGAAAGAGAAGGATGGGGAATGAGAGAGAAAAAAAAATAAGAGAGAGGCATACAGACAGAGACTGACTGACAAACAACAACAAATATAAGGCACACAGTAGGGGGAAAGAAACAACTTTTGACATGAAAGTACCTCATTAGGAATACTTTTCCAGCAGAGTTGACATAAGAGGATTTCTTCCTTTTGTTCACTGTCCCTTCAGTATGTTAGGGTGAATGAAGAACATCATTACTGTGAACATGGCCATGGCACATAGTATGATCGATAGCAGTGTCATAACAGTGTGACATATTATTTTACTTATCATATTTTTTTTAAGACTCTCTCTCTCTCTCTCTCTCTCTCTCTCTATATATATATATATATATATATATATATATATATATATATATATATATATATATATATATATCTCCCTCTCTCTCTCGTTCGTCTCTTCTGCCCCCCCCCCCTCTCTCTCTCCTCTCTCTCTCTTTCTCTCTCTCTCCACACACACACACACACACACACACACACACACACACACACACACACACACACACACACACACACACACACACACACAACTCTTTCCTAGTACCTTCACCCCGAAAATGCTAATGTATATTGCTCTCAGGAAATCAAAATTAGTGCCTGTTATACAAAAATTGCGGAATACATATTCTGTGACAGACCAAATACTGCTAATTCCTCCACGAGAGGGCTTGGCATTTACATAAAGAGTTCAGTTCCATCGAAAGTGATTGATGACAATCGTGACAACACCTGTGCTGAATATCTTGGTATTAATATATTTCTTGACGGAAAATCTATCACCATCATTAATGTATATAATCCACATGATAGTGAGGTGGTACCTAAACCTCCTAAATGCATGATACATAGTGATACTGTTTTATTGTGTGGGGATTTTAATGCTCGCCATTCTCTCCTAGGCTCCGAGGGAAGTACCATTGGCAAAACCGGTAAGGCTTATTATGACTATCTCCAAAATAGTAGTGACCCCATACACCTATTATGCCCCTCAGAAAAAAAAATCATTATCTGGGCGGAAAATTGGACTATATAGCTCTATACAATCAGTACACAATGTCAAGCACTGTGAAAGGCATCCTATTCTTAGTGATCACTGGGCATTAAGTATAACCCTTCCTTTTTGCAAAAGAAGTCCACCCCAGCCACGCTTGCTTCTAAATATCATGATGAATTCATTGAAAGAATTGTCTGCTGGTATGAAGACTTTACTCCTACCAGCCTTGATCACTTTAAAGAAACTCTCTGTCAGTAATCCTTACTCAACTACAACCTAAAATCCCTGCTAAGCTCATAACAACGGAGACAAAACTGAGGTAAAACTACTTAGCAGGCTCATACGATCTACAGTAAGCCAAAAACGACACTTGGGGGAAAACCCGTACTTAGCTAGGGATCTAGTGTTTTTTAGTAAAAATATCAATGAGATAATAACTCGAAGAGGGGAGGAAAGGTTTTATGGTAGTGCAGAATCAATTGAAACCATGACACCCATGAGTAATGTATGGGAGGAAATCAGCAAGATTAAAGGCAGTATATGCAGCATAACACCTCACCCATATCTAGAAAGGGTAGCCTTATCTCTCCTTAATAAATGGTGTGAGAATTCTTCTCTTTACAGTCTCCCATTATCCATACGCCAGTGCTCCCGAAAAGCCATAAAATCGAAATTGACTATCAGTGACACCTCTTACATGAGAATGATGTACCATTTACAAGAGAAGAACTCCTTGCATCCATTAAGACTGGCAAATCCACTGCACCTGCGGATGATGGAATCACTTACGACATCATCCGACTTCTTGCAAAGGTACAGGTAAAAAAGGGAAAAATACTCTTCTTGATCTCTCCAACTTAACCTACCCGGCAGGGATCTTGACTATCACTTGGAAACAAGCAACTATCATTCCCATCTCAAAACCAGGACGGCCTGATGAATACAGACCAATTTCTATAACGTCCAGCCTGTCTGAAACCTGCGAAAGAATCCCCCTTACTCGTTTACTCCACCTGATCAAAGACCTGATCCATCCATCTGTTTTTGGCTTTCAAAAAGGGAGAGGAACACAGCTTGTTTAGCGCAGTACCTAAGTGGAAGTTATGCACAATCTTCTTACTTCATAGATTTTAAGGGAGCATTCGACAGAGCCTCCCCTACTGCATTCCTACATGAACTAACACTCTTGGGAGTTAAGGGCAAGCTTCTGCTAGTGTGGTACCAAGGCGCCTACAGTGCTTATGGCGAATTAGAATTAGGCACTCCACAAGGGGGGGTACTGTCCCCTACACTGTTTATTATACTTATGCACTCTCTTTGCAAGCTCAGCAGTGAGTTAGGAAACCTATGCAATATCACATCCTATGCTGATATCATTCTCATTCAGGTATAGGGGGGATTATGTTCTACAGAGGTTTAGCAAAAAGTGTCCTTCCCTTGGTCTCATTCAGGTATAGGGGGGATTATGTTCTACAGAGGTTTAGCAAAAAGTGTCCTTCCCTTGGTCTCATAATCAACCCAATCAAAACAAAGCATATTTCCACACCTCATAAACTACCTTACATTCCAAGGTTAGGTGGACAAACTATTACAAAAACTGACACCTATAAATATCTTGGTGTTATGGTGTTATGCTCCCCACCTCATCTCCCACAACTCCCGCTTTATCAAGAGTATTGTTCAAAACATCAAGGAACGTTGCCTTGAGCGTTTAAGACCATTGCAATACACAAGTAACAGATATGTAGGTGCCTCACTGAGAGTCCTAAAGTTGATGTATATATCACCTGTATGTTGCCACCGAGTGCCCGCAAACCCTTTGAAATCTTACAGAACAAGGCCATGAGAATTATACTTGGATGCCCAATGACTGCTAAAGATCTCGTCTTGAGGAAAGAGCTAGACTTCCCCTCTATTCACAGTCGTGTCACCCAAGTTAACACCATGCTTGGCATCAGACTCCTGAAGCTTCTACCCAGACCACGAATCTCTAATATTCTATCAAATAATATAAATCATAGAGTTAGGCATACACTGCTCATACTATAATACTCTTCGGTGTATGGAACAAAGAAGCAATTAATATTTCAGAAACAGTACTTACTGCTCCTTGGCATAAAACTCAAAACGGAACTAAGAGCTCATTACTTGAAATATATAGATGGCATTCTACAACCCCCCTCATTGTACACCTCCACTTGCAATCGACTGTGAAGCCTCCATTGATTCTTATGGAGCAGCAGGGATTAGTGTGCTAATTCCTCATATAGATCTTGAAGAAAGTGTGTGTATTTCCAACTGGACAAGCACAACTGATGCCGAGTCAGCAGCCATATATCATGTCATTAAGAAAGGTAGTGAGCAGCAGCGACACCTAGCTGTCTTTACTGACAACCAAAGTGCTCTCCATAGACTCGCTTTATTTAATTCAGAAAATGTGGTAACTAGAAATATCCTTCACCAAATATCTAACCTATCAGAACAGTGTAATTAAGTGCCACTATACTGGATACCTTCTTTTATAGGAATATCATTATGTGACAGGGTTGATCAATTACCCAGATTAGACTTTCCCATGAAGATCCATATTGTGTAGTACTGTTATCTCTCAATCAAATTTTTAAAAAACGTGTTATCAGCTGTTTTCGAGATTATGAGGGTCAGGTGGACCAGTGAAAGGATGAAAAAAGACGGACATGGTACTATTATCTGGCATGACGAGATTATTGCTGGGATATCAGATATAGGCAAACCCTATAAAGTCTATCATGGATTGTCTCGGAGACATCAGGTTACACTGACTAGGCTGCGCATAGTATATCAGTACACTATACAATATATACAAGATGCAGGTTTGGAGGCAAAACCAGTTTCATATTACCACTGCAAATTGTGCAAGGCGCCCAAGTCATATAATCTTACCCATTACTTACTCTGTTGCATAAAAATTGCATCCTATCGATTAAATAGTACTGTTCACAGATTAGTACTTGTTGATTATATTTACTTTATTATGGACACTGGTCTTGTTTTTGACATGATTAGTGATATAAAAGATTTTTTACCAGCCAGATGATATGTTAATGCAGCCTTTCAGTCATGTATATAACACTAATGTTTGACTGATAGCCCTCTACACAAATAGAAGCACAGCCAGTTTGGAGGGATTGGTATCTTACTCTAGCTTTTTGCTGGGCATGTGCACTATTCTGTAAATAAGTGTTATCAAATCAAATCTCTCTCTCTCTCTCTCTCTCTCTCTCTCTCTCTCTCTCTCTCTCTCTCTCTCTCTCTCTCTCTCTCTCTCTCCTCTCTCTCTCTCTCTCTCTCTCTCTCTCTCTCTCTCTCTCTCATATCTAATAAGATTCTATATCCGCTTCTCTAACTATTAAATGAAGCAATTGTCATCACCTGCACCATTTCCTTCTTTCTTTCTCTCCTTCCTTTATATTTTTCATCGGTTCCTTCGCACTTCAGTCCTATGTTTGCTCTTAGGGACGTAGTGGGAAAGCACTCTTTTCATTATTGATCAATTGATATTAGAATGAGCCAGTTATTATCACGTTTGCATCTTTTTAAGTACTCAGTAAATTTTTTCAGTTTTCCCCTTTCAAGTCAACGGCAACGTCTGAGTGCCAGCTGTGGGTGTAATACTGCTTGTGGCACTATATGTGTGTTTGATTGGTGTTTCCCAGAATTTCCAGCGGGACATCTATATATTGGATGCATGTATTTCGCGATATTCTTTCTATCAATTTAGTCCTCATGAGCACCGAAACACTTTAGGAAAACTGTAGTCAGCCACAGGTACTTGATAGGAAGAGACACAGACAAACACCAAGGAGTGGTCATATTTGGAGTGCTTGCTTGCTTCGAAGCTGGATGGATGGAGCCGAGTTTCGCTGGCCAAGCACTTATTCCGACAGGATCTCTCGATTCCCTTTGTCGATAGAAGGGATGTGTTGCAGTTGATGAGCATGGTGGCAATTATAAGCTGTGTCAATATTAGCCTTTTGAATTTTGGTCATCTCCACAATACAATGTTAGCTTTGCGGTTCATGTTTTGCAAGAATACATTATCAACTTCCTGAAGGCACTGAGGCGAGTGTTGAAATGATCAGATACAGTAGATCAGCTGTAGATATTTGATATTCTGACTCATTGTACAAAACCGATAAACTCGAGCTATGTATCAGCAAAGAAGAAAACAAACAAACGAAACGACTAGCAGGATAGGAGATCATTTTTGACTATATTTACACATTCTTCCGGCTTTCCGTTATAGAGCTATTGGCTAAGATACGAGGCTACATGGTTGGTTTCGGAAGCGGCCTCTGCTCAAGGTGTTATCTTTAAAGACTGAAAGAAACTCTCTCTCTCTCTCTCTCTCTCTCTCTCTCTCTCTCTCTCTCTCTCTCTCTCTCTCTCTCTCTCTCTCTCTCTCTCTCTCTCTCTCTCTCTCTCTCTCTCTCTCTCTCTGTATGTGGGTGTGTGTGGTGTGTGGGTGTGTGTGAGGGGATACAATGCGCATGCTAAACAAACACTCACTGCGTTATTGATTGCCTGATAAAGAAATGTGCCACATATCGTAATATTCACTATTTTCTACAATATCAGCATCGAAGTAAAAAATAAAAAATAAATAAATAAATAAATAAATAAATAAATAAATAAATAAATAAAAAAAGATAAAAATAAAACAGTCTTACGTCGATGATCTCTCCTTCCCCAAACAACAACCCACGCGGGAGATGTTTTTCTCTGCAGTGTGCGTCGTCGTCTAAATAGAAGCTGCTGATCAGGGTTGCAACAGCGTTCAACCATAAACAAAGTAGCAAATTTAGCTACAACACTCTCCAGGAGACAAAGATATAGACGCGAGCATCATTTTCCTTGCAAAAGAGCAACAGAAAACTCCCAAAAAAACAGAGACAGAACCAAATGAACACTTTCTCCCTTCAAGTTAATCAACACTTCTTGCAACAAACCAACATCCCTTGCAAAACAACAATCACAATACATCACCTAAGATACTTTGATACGCAAACTACACCCAACAACGTCCCTTAGAATCTCCGGAACCCAATTTAATCCCAAGTTCGACCCCATCCCGTGCTATACATGCGAGCTGAACAGTTCAATTGAACCTCGGCTTGTGTGTCTCCAAGCTCGGGCCCGCTATGTGAACCTTATTATTTGAGGTCAACGGAGGAACGCCGTGTGAAGGTGCGGTTCCTTGAGGGTGTGTACAGGCCCCTCTGGTGCTCATAATTAATACCTGAGTCCGGGTTCTCTGTCGGGAGTTTCGTGTTGTTCTCTCTTCTTCTTCTTTGTTTTTGATTCGCATTTTTTATTCTTTTCTTATCTTTCTTACTTTTTTTGGTAGTTGTTCTTTCTTGTTCTTCAGTTTTTCTTATCTTGTTCTTTTCGCTTTGCATTTGTTCTTCCTTTTCTTCCTATTCTGTTTCTCGTATTTTCTTGCGTTTATTTCATCTTTACGATTTTCTTTTTCCGTCTCCTTTTTCCGTCTTTTCACATTCTTTTTCGTTTTAATTTTTATATCTCATTCGTTGTCTTCTTTTTTCTCTCTCTTTTTTTTTTTTTTTTTGTCTTATTTCGTATCCCTTTTCCACTTCGTCCTTTTTTCCTCATCTTCACTGAGCAAAACAGAAATAGCTCAATCCTTGATTCTGACTACCGTTATAGCATTGCTATAATCAATAATCTAATCAATTATAAACAATACGTATCAAAATCGTTAAAAAGGATGATCAAACCATTGCAAAACGTATCATTATAAGCAATGACGGAAAAGAATGAAGAGCAATCAACCAAGGCAATATGTAAAACACCCATGCAGTCAACCTTTCAAAACGATCATTAAAACAGTCATTATAATCAATCACGAAATTATTAAAAATCAACCGCTAAAATTAAGCCTTGAAGAAAATACGCCAAAGCATATTAAAAACTACTCCATTATAAAAAAAAGTGATTAAAAAACATTCTTCTCAATCATGCAAGAAAAAAAAATAAATAAATAAAAAACAAAATCATCAAGACAATCATTTAATAAAGAAAACATGAAAAAATAACAACCGTTCCAGAAAAAAAAAAATCTCAATGATCAAAAAGATTTTTTTTACATTCCTATCAATCATGCAAAAGAAAAAGGAAAACCCAAGACAGTCATTATAACCAACCATGAATTCATTTGCAAAACAATCAAAATAAACCCGAAA
>NC_051402.1:20800777-20808277 GCF_015228065.2 Penaeus monodon
TAACCAGCTTATCTACCTATTTACAAGTCCAGCAACTGCACTCTGTGTTCCTCTCTCCCTACCAAGTAACATACATACCTGACAGTTCCTCTTCCTAGCTGTTTTCCTACCTGCCTACCTCACTCTTCTATTTCCCTATCTAACTCCCTTACTTCGTGCTTTCCTCTCCGTCTATATTAATCAAACTACGTTCTGTCTTCTCTCTTTCACTTCCACCTTTCCTCTCTTTTCCTCCTCCCTCCTTCCTTTCACACTCCCTCCCTCCCTTCCTCCTTCCTTCCCTCTCTCCTTCCTTCTTTTCCTTTCTCCCACCTTTTCCTACCTCCCTCTCTCCCTCCCTCCTTCCTTCTTTGCCTTCCTCTCTCCTTTACCTCCTCCCAGCCTTACCTTCTTCCCTCCCTCCTTCCTTCCTTCCTTCCCTTTCTCTCTTCTTTACCTCCTCCCAGCCTTACCTCCCTCCCTCCCTCCCTCCCTCTCTCCCTCCTTCCCTCCTTCCTGTCCTCTACCTATCCCCGTCACGTCCTCTCCCTGACCTGGAATGACCCTCGTGCAATGGGCAACGGCCAGGCATCCCCGTCGCTCCGGAGACCTCGAAGATGCCCTTAGCATTTCAGACACGTTTCCGACACGTTTCGCGTCCCCATCGATGCCTCGGGAAAGGCCTCTCTTGTTGAAGTTCTTCTTTTATATAGATATTGGTGTTTTTTTTTCTTCTTTTCTTTTCTTTTTTTAGATGATATAACAGGGACAAAATTTGTTAAAGGCAGTGGAAATGGTGAGGAAGAGATAGAAGAGAGAGAAAGAAAGGAAAGAAAGAGAGTGAGAGAGAGACAGACAGACAGACAGACAGACAGACAGACAGACAGACAGATAGACAGACAGACAGACAGACAGACAGACAGACAACCAAACAACCAAACAGGACCAAAGAGAAAGAAAGAAAAGTGAAAGATAAATACACAGACAGACAAATAAAAAACAAACAGACACAAAAGAAATGACACAAACCAAATACAAACGACCAACCAACCAAACGAACAAGCAACCATTCAAAAAATCACCCAAAAGCAGCCAGACGAAAGGAAACAACAAACCTTCCCCCTCCCGCCCTCTCGCTGTGGCTCTCTCTCTTCCCGTCCATTTGCGAGGAACAGGCAATGTCACTGAGAATTGGGGGAAGAGGCTCCATGATTCCTGTTGCGGGAGGCAGACGTTGCTAAATGACCCGTTCCCCTCTCTCTCTCTCTCTCTCTCTCTCTCTCTCTCTCTCTCTCTCTCTCTCTCTCTCTCTCTCTCTCTCTCTCTCTCTCTCTCCTCTCTCTCTCTCTCTCTCTTCCTCTCTCTTCTATTTCCTTTTCTCTCTCTCCTCTCCTCTCTCCACCCCCCCTCTCTCTCTCCTCTCTCTCTCCTCTCTCTCTCTCTCCTCCTCTCTCTCTCTCTCTCTCTCTCCTCTCTCTCTTCTCTCTCTCTCTTCTCACTCTCTCTCTCTCTCTCTCTCCTCTCTCTCTTCTCTCTCTTCTCTTCTCCCCTCCCCTCTCTCTCCTCTCTCTCTCTCTCTCCTCTCTCTCTCTCTTCTCCTCTCTCCTCTCTCTCGTTCTCTCTCTCTTTTGTTCTCCCTGCTTTTTTCCCTATTGCCTTTAATTATTCCTACTCTCCCTTCCTCTCCTCTCCGTTCTTCTGAATCTTCTACTTTCATATTCTTCCTCCTTCTTACCCTCCCTCTTCTCATCTCTCTATCCCTCCCTCACTCCGTTTCCCTCTATCCATCAGTCTATTCCTCCGTTTCTCCTTCCCTTCCTCTTTCTCCCTCTTTTCCTCCCTCTGCCCCTCCCTTCCCTTCCCCCCCTTACCCCTTTCCACCTCATTTGCCCCCTTCTTCTAAACGCCTGTCACCACCACGCCGGTCGGCAAGCTTCCCCTCCCCCCCCCACTACTCCCTCTCCCTCTTTCTTCTCCTTCTTCTTTGTCTCTTCTTTTTTTCTTCCTTACTCTGCTTTCTCTCCTTTCCTCTTCCCTTTTTCCTGTCTCTCATTCCTCTATCTCTATTCTCCCTTCTTCTCTACCTTATTCTCTCTCAAGTTTCTCTAATTATTTCATTCTCTTTTTCAGCCTTCCCTCTCCCCTCTTTCTTTTCCCCTTCTATACACTTCCCCTCCAACCTCCTCGCCCTCTCCTCTTGTTTCTATCTCTTCTCTTTCAACACTTTTCCCCTCTCCCTTCCTTTCTCCTCGCTATCTCCTATCCCCTCTTTCTCCTCCAATTTACCATCTCCTCCTCCTCTTTCCCCTCCTCTTCTTACTTTCCCCTCTTTCTCTCTCCCTCCTCCCTCCCTCCTTCCCTCCCTTACCATCTCCCCTTTCTCTCCCTGTCCCCCTCGCTATCTCCTCCCCTTCCATGCACTTCCCTTCTCCTCTCTTCCCTCTTTGTCATATCCTCCCCTTCTCGTTCTCCCCTCCCTCCTTCCCCCTCCTCCCTCCCTCCCTCCATCCATCCCTCCCTATCTCCTAACTCCCCTCTTTCTTCCTGTCCTCCTTCCCCCTCCTTTCCCATTTTCTTGGAGTCGTTTTGACAGCGCCGTCAGTCTCTGCGTCTGATCTGTATGCATATAACTCCTTTGCTTGTTTTTCGTGTTATAGTGTTTATCTGCGCGTGCCTTTGTTCGTTTGTTTATGTAGCTGTTTATGCATGCAGCTGTGTATATATCTAGATATTTATTGACTCATCTACCGGTTTATCGACTTACTTTCTTATCTGTTCATTTATTTATCATAGTGCCTCTCTTTTCTGTCTCCCATTTTCCCTTTCTTCTCTTTCCTCCTGTTCTCCTCTTTCTCGCTCCTTCTTCTACCCTTTCCTACTCTCCCTGCCTTTCCCCCTCTTCTTTTTTATTTTTCCCTCTCTTTCCATCTCATTCTCGCTTCCCTACCTTTTCCTCTTTTCTTCCCTTTCCTTTTCCTTTCTCTCCTCCTCTTCCTCTCCTTCCTCCTCTTTCTCTTTCTCTTCCTCATTCTATTTCTCCTCCTCTCTTTCTTCCTCCTCATCTCTTTCCTCCTCCTCCTCTCCCTCTTCCCCTCTTCCCTCTCTCCTCCTCCTCTCCTTCCTCTGCCCCCCTCCCCCCTCCTCTTCCTCTTCTCCTCTTCCCTCTCTCCTCCTCCTCTCCTTCCTCTTCCCCCCTCCCCCCTCCTCTTCCTCTTCTCCTCTTCCCTCTCTCCTCCTCCTCTCCTTCCTCTTCCCCCCTCCCCCCTCCTCTTCCTCTTCTCCTCTTCCCTCTCTCCTCCTCCTCTCCTTCCTCTTCCCCCCTCCCCCCTCCTCTCCCTCTTCCCTCTCTCCTCCTCCTATCCTTCCTCTTCCCCCCTCCCCCTCTTCCTCTCCCTCTTCCTAAGGTGAGCCTCCGCCTTGGGCATTAACTGAGAGCATCTTAGGACCTATTATCATAGTCTGGATCCTCCTCCTTCGATTTCCCTTCTGCTCTCGCCATCCATCTTGGAGGCTGAGCTCGGAGATGGGATCAGTGTGGGGGGGAGGAGGGGAGGGGAGGGGGAGGGGGGAGGGGGGTTATAGAGAAAGAGGATAAGAGAGAGTGAGTGAGTGAGAGAGAGAGACAGAGAGAGATAGAGAGAGAGCGAGAGAGAGAGAGAGTGAGAGAGAGAGTGAGAGAGAGAGAGAGAGGAGAGAGAGAGAGAGAGAGAGAGAGAGAGAGAGAGAGATGAGTGAGGAGGTGATGTTGGTACTGATGCTGGAAAGAAGGGATAAAGATGGAAGAGATAGTGATAGGAAGAAAAAGCGGAGGGAGTAAGAGAAAAAAAAGAAAGAACGACAGGGAAGGAGAAAAATAGAGATAACTGCAGTAGAAAAAAAAACTACACAAACCAGATTTATAAAAAAAAAAAAAAAAAAAAAAAATAGACAAACGAGAACAGAGACAAGTTTAGTGAAACAAGCAAACAAACAAACAAAGCAGGATTTTTTTCTTGTAAGGGAAGGAAAAAGCAAGAGCAGGGGAGCGCGTGACCTAAAAATACTTCCCTTTAATTGCTAACTGACAATGTCTTCCTGGAATTCCTAAAAGAAATTAGTGAAAAAAGCACACAGGATCTTTAAGCCCCCCCCCCCCACCCCCACCCTCTCTCTCGCCCTCGCCCACGCCCACAAACTGCAAATGGGCGCGACTGAACGTGATTGTAAGGCGCCCTTCTTTTCTTGCTGTATTTGCAACAAAACAGAAAAAAAGGAAAAATGAAAAAAGAAAACGAACACAGAAAAAGTTAAAGGGAGGCTGAGTGGCGCACAATAATTTAATCCACTGATTAATATCTAATATTAATCATGTTTCCTGATCATCGTCGCCAGTAATAACCATCATTAACATTATAATTGTGATCATTATTCTTATCCTTATCCTCACCCTCCATCCTCACTACCATTGCCATTATTTTTACCATCACTATTATCACCACCATCATTATCATCAGTATCAGCAGCAGCAACACTAAGACTACCATCATCATATCATCACCACCATTATCATTACCACCATCATTACCATCGCTACCACATTCATTATCACTACCACCATTATCACCATCACCAGCAACAGCACCATCACCACCACCTTCATTATCACTACCATCATCATCATCATCATCGCCATCCCAACCACCGTCATTATCACTACCACCATTATCACCATCATCATCACTATCCCCACCACCACCACCATCACCACCGCCTCAGCCACACCCATTGACAATAATCCATCGAAATCCCAATCGCAAAATGAACACATCGATCCGGGAAAAGACGTGATCGTTACTTCATTATCGTAATTAAGAAATGGCATCGGTAATTCTATCACATCATCATTAAGTAAGTGTTGTCGCTGCTGGCATGCTGTCAATAGGATGGGCGGCTTTGAAACGCTTTTTAATTAGATTCATGGTCACTGTTTGTGTGGATGTGTTTGTTTGTTCGTTTGCGTTTGTTTGCGTTTGTGTGTGTTTGTTAGTGTGTGTGTTTGTGTGTTTATGAGTGTGTATGTGTGTTTGTGAGTGTGAGTGTGTGTGTGTGTGTGTGTGTATGTATGTGTGTGTGTGTGTTTGTGAGTGTTTGTTTGTGTGTGTGTGTGTGTGTGTGTGTGTGTGTGTGTGAGTGTATGTGTTAACTTCGGGTCGAATGTAAACAAACAAAATGGTTTCCTTGGGGATTCACTCGCCCTGTAAATTATTTCTGACAGACGGTTAAGCAGAGACAAAATTACGTCGTACATCAGTATACCTGAGACATTACATAAGCACCAACTTATTTACAAACTAGAAATTGGGTGAAATTACAGACCGATATGCAATCATCAAAAAAATAATACATTGTGTTTGAAAAAGATATAGATACAGAACTTATTCGTCCTATTTTTTAAAACAACAAAGCTTCCAAAAAGTCCATCTCCATGTATGGAAGTGGATACGAGAGTAATGTAGATAAAACCGAGGCCTACTGCTTATCAAAATCTTATTTGCATCTGACGTCACAAGCTGTATGCGGACACGGCTTTTGCTGGACCAGACAGGCCTGAGTTTAACCGCTTCGGACGCCGCTTGCTCAGTTCTACGACATTTACGACACACACACACACACACACACACACACACACACACACACACACACACACACACACACACACACACACACACACACAGTAGACAGACACCGGCATCTCCCGGCGTAGGGCGGAGTCGTAGCGCAGGTCAGAAGGGATCTCACAGCATCCTACATCTGCCCATAAAACGTTCGGATAAATCACCTTATGTTTCCTGTATGGACACACTTCCGGCGAGTTCTGTATCTTGAGCGTAAGGTGTCAGGCGCTGTATCTACACTCTCTACTAGTGGCCGCTGTATTTCATTGGTTCTCTGCAAGCTCATAAGTATTTTGTGATTAATATTAGAATAACGGCGCCAAAAAATTGAAACAGGAAATTATGGATAGATACCAATAAAGATAATTGAAAACACATATTTACAAAAAAAGAAAAAAAAAAAAAAAAAAAAAAAAAAAACATAAGGAGAGTCAGGATATTACGTTAGAAACAGCAGTGCTACTTATAATTCTTGTGTACTTCCACTTACAAAGATTGAATAAATAATCTATATAAAATTGATAAAAAAAACTAGTAGTGAAGGAAATAAACAAATAATTAGATGATGGACTGACTTTGATTGTCCGGTAATGGCAATGCTAAATATCTTATTTACCGCATGAATGATTATATGATGATCATAAATGCATTCAGTGGAAGCAAACTCATTTAGATTTCTTAAAGAAATCGGTAGAGTACGACTAATCCATTAACAGAACTGCGAAATACAGAAGACGAGAATTCGCTAATAGATTTTTTATCTACAATTCCATTTCAATTTGCCAGTTGGAGAGCCGTCTGACGGGCCAGTCACAACGCGCCTCTTGGCACCAGGCCAAAGGGCCAATCAAATGCTTTCACACATCATCGACCCAACGGACCAATCACGTTCTCAAACGTCACGAAACCACGGGACCAATCAGCTCCTGCGACGTCACATGTCCGATGAGCCAATCAAGCAACGTAGCCAGAACTGTCTTTCGATCCAAGCATGATAATGATAGCTAATTAGCAGACTAATCGGGTCAGGCGTGTGCCACATAGTCATTAAATCATTTGAAAGACATTCTTCAAAATACCTCCTACGACATACTTAAAAAAATATCAATATTTTACACAAAGTAGAACATTTTTATTTTGATAAACCCGATCTCCACCTCAAATAAATATTTCCTTAATCAAAAAATAACTTTATTTCTCACCCCCCCCAAAAAAAAAAAAAATTAATAATAATAATAATAATAAATAAATAAATAATAATAATGATAATAAATAAATAAATAAATACACATCCTCGTGACCTACACTGTGACCCCCACAATCTGACCCGACACGACACCCATAATCTCCCTTGACACATTATCTCATTACACATAACCGTCATGGGTTAATGCCCTTGTTGATAGTTAGGGGGGAGGGGGGGCGTGGGCGAGCTCATGGGTCAGATAGGCCAACCACTTCTCAAGGAAAGGCCACAGGTCACATGGGTCAGATGCAGGTCAGATACAGGTCGCGCTGTAATGGGAGGGTCGAGATCTGGTGCAGGTCACGAATTCGATATAAAATGGGATCCATTTTTTCTGGTTATTGGAACACTGTCTTATGTAACAGCCGTATCTTAGGATGCTTTAATATTTCACAAACAGGGATATAGAGTCGATGAAAAAAAAATGTTATTCATCTATTTTCTATTTCTCTCTCTCTCTCTCTCTCTCTCTCTCTCTCTCTCTCTCTCTCTCTCTCTCTCTCTCTCTCTCTCTCTCCCTCTCTCTCTCTCTCTCTCTCTCTTTCCCTCTCCTAGATAGGCGGATGCGCAGACAGATACATGCAAAGACAGATAAAACACAGATAGACAGAGACGCAGACA
>NC_051402.1:20820003-20822503 GCF_015228065.2 Penaeus monodon
TATCATCACCTATACAACCACAATATCTACAACAAAGATAAAGAATTATGATTATCCACTATTTTCTTGTTATCATGATCATCCGCAATATGAACAATGCTAAATGCTATTATAATTTCTCTTATCAGTATCATCTTTGACATCATCACCATCGTTACCATCATCATTACCATCATTATCATCATCATTATCATCACCGTGCCACCATTGCCATCATTATCATCATCATTATCATCACCGTGCCATCATTACCATCATTATCTTCACCGTAAACCGGGGAAAATACTGCAAAAAAAGAGACTAAAAGCGGGAAAAAAGTCCTATCACTTTCCGATTTTCCGCTTCTGCAGTGGCCAACTATTTTGGGATTTTCGGATGTGGTTAAAACTTTGCGTGGGGCCAAGTAATCCAGCGGTATTAACTACTGACTGAAATAGATGGTGTACTATCGATGTTATCCATTTCTTTTAGACGAGAATGATACCCTCACTTAGGGTATTATTATTATCATAACCATCATTATCGTTATTATATGATCATTGACACTATCATTATTAATCTCATTATTATTACCATTATAATTTTTTAAAATTATTATTATTATTGTTATTATTACTGTTGTTGTTTATTTATTTTCATTATTATTATTATTATTATTATTATTATTATTATTATTATTATTGTTATTATCATTATTATTATTATTATTATTATTATTATTATTATTATCATTATTATTATCATATTGCTGCTCTTATTCTTACTATTACTATAATATTTTTTTTTTATACATATCATCATCATTTATATTATTATAACAATTGTGATAATTATGATGATGATAAAAACGATGAAATAGTAACAGTGATAATGACAAAAATAATAATAACAATTATGATAATAATAATAATGATAACAATAGTGATGATAGTAACAATAACGATAACAATAATTATACTGGTAGTAATAATAATATTAATGATAATAAAATTATTATTAATAATAACAATTATGAATATCATTAGTCCTATCATCAGTAACTCTTATTACTATTATTATCATTACCATCATGATCATCAACATTTATTATTATCAACATTATTAATGGTCATATTATTTTCATCATCAACATAAACATTTTATCATAGTGATACCTACTCTTTCGTTAAAAGTATCATCACTCATGAAGCTTGTTATGCCTAATCTCGAAAAACAAATATCTCCCAAACGTCAGTATTAATCCCTTTATGACACTTAAAAATAAATTAACAAGCCAAAAAACGAAAAAGAGGTATTTCGTCATCAAAGAGCTGCAGTATTGATGGGGTTAATGTGTCAGTATCAGGTTCGTTACACCCCTGGTACATGACAGAAACTGTGATATATTGTACCTTCCGGCATTGCAATGTTATTATCATCATGATTATTATCACCATTATTATCAATATTATTATAATCATTATTTCTATTATTATCTCTTCATTATTATCATTATCAATAGTATTATTACTGTTACTATGATTTATATCATCATTAACATTATTATCATTATTGTTATCATTACCATTATTGCCATTATTATTATTATTATCATTATCAATAGTATGTTTTGGGTATGACGTTAAACTGCATCCCCCTGCTCCCTTGTAGGGTATGCCGCTTCAGGCAAAAGGCTAGGAGAAAACTCTCACTCCAAATCCCCCTGCAGCCTTGTAGAGTATGCCTATTCAGGCAAGGGCTAGGTCCACCGCCGACATCTGTGGTGGCGTCAGGAAGGGCATCCGGCCTTAATACGAAGCTGCCAATCTAATAATAAGACGTGGATAAAAACGCAAGATCCGCACCGGCGACCCATGATGAACATGGAAAAGCCAGTTGAAGAAGAAGAAGAAGATTATCATTATCAATAGTATCATTACTGTTACTATATTTATATGATCATTACTATTATCATCATATTTAGTGGTAGGAGTAGCCGTGGTATTTTTTACTTCTAATTATCATGTTAATTATGATTTCTGTCATTGCCATTTTCTTGTGACTGTTCTCATCAACATAATCATTATTATTATTATCATTATTATTATTATTATTATTATTATTATTATTATTATCATTATTATTATTATTATTATTATTACTATTATCACTGTTATCATCATTATTATTATTGCTGTTGTTAATATCAATAGTTGTATAAGGATTTTCATTTTTATATGAATCATCATCATTATCATAATGTTTATCATTGTTATTACCGTTACTAGTATTATTATCAATATCCTCTTGTTATCATCATCATTATTATTATTATTACTATTGTTGTTGTTGTTGTTATTGTTGTTGTTGTTGTTGTTGATGTTGTTTTTGTTATTTATATTATTATTATTGTTATTCATATTATTATTATTGTTATTATCGATATCATTTTTATTACTATTATGATTATTATTATCATCAGTTTATTATTACGATCATTACTTTCTTATTACTTTTATTA
>NC_051402.1:20832503-20835003 GCF_015228065.2 Penaeus monodon
TGGGGGTAGTACTAAGGGGAGTAGACGCTGGAACACCATATCAAAATAACTTTACGTTTTATTCTTCCATGTTGCAATACCTTCGTTCGTATGTTGCTCCAAGCGTGCAACTAATGCATATGCGCGCACACAAGCACATAAACATACACATACATATACTCACACGAACGCACGAACACAGATACAGATATGTATATATAGCCACACACATACATTCAATCAAGCTAAAATACTCACTCACAACTGGGCTCACACACACACACGCACACACACACACACACACACACACGCATATGCACACACACACACACACACACACACACACACACACACACACACACACATACACACACATACACACACACACACACACACACACACACACACACACATACAAGCATACACATAAACAAAAACACTTATTGCGTAAAATAGTTTCATTCTCCACCCACGAGGGACAACTACCCACCACAAATGAGTCGTATTTTGTAGAGTCAGTATTTTCATAGTTTATATGACACAGTAATCAAATTATTCTTTTATATTTCATGTCAAATCAGAAAAAAAAACTAGCAAAGGTCATGAACATTATATTTCCAAGGGGCCCAACGATATTTAAAGGGGGCGGCAGCTATGAAGGGGCCTTAGCAGGGGACTGTTCAGTGTGTTATACTTTTGTTCACTGTACTGTTTTACATTTGTTCACTGTGTTATAAATTTGTTCATTGTGTTATGAATTTGTTCAATGTGTTATTCATTTATTTACTCGTATATTTGTTCACTGTTATACATTTGTTCACTCGGTTATACTTTGGTACATATTGCTCACTGGTATGTATTGTTCATTGTTATACCTTTGTCCTCTGTTACACATTCGCTCACAATATGTCTGTTCTCTGTTGTATAATACTGTATGCATTTGTTCAATCCGTTAAACATTTGCTACACATTTTTTTATTATTTTATACATGTGCTCACTGCTATACTTTAGTTCACGCAGTTCTTCTTTTTTTTCTTCTTAAATATATATTCACTATATTAACGGCATTTATACTTTAAGTAATCAAACACAAAAAAAATGTATATACATAACTTCCCTTCAAGAAAACATACAGTAGTAATATATAGATGAACAATTTACACTTACATAAAACGCTATAAACGCAAATATCCTTTAAATGAAACAATGGGAAATATAGTTATTTGGAGGACATGCATATGTGACATGTCTCTATATCTATGTCCTTATATATTTATTTACTTGATATCTTATTATTACTATTTTATTATCATCATTTTTACATCGGTGAAAAATGCAGTGATATTCGATAATCAAAACATATTTTCTGTTTTTGTTTATTTCCTTCCTGTCTGTCTGTTTATGTGTGTGTGTGTGTGTCTGCCTCTCTCTCTCTCTCTCTCTCTCTCTCTCTCTCTCTCTCTCTCTCTCTCTCTCCCTCTCTCTCTCTCTCTCTCTCTCTCTCCTCTCTCTCTCTCTCTCTCTCTCTCTCTCTCTCTCTCTCCTCTCTCCTCTCTCTCTCTCCTCTCTCTCTCTCTCTCTCTCTCTCTCTCTCTCTCTCTCTCTCTCTCTCTCTCTCTCTCTCTCTCTCTCTCTCTCTCTCTCTCTCTCACTTTATTCCTCTCATTTACTCTACACTCTTTCTTTCTCTATTATTCCGCAAATGACATTTGACCCTCGAATGCTCCCCCTCCCCCTCCCCCTCCCCCTCCCTCTTCCCTCCTCCTCCCTTCGCAAGCCAAAGAAAAACAAAAATACACATAACAAAAAAAAATAATATATATATATATATATATATATGGCAAGAAACGAAAGTCAGTTAGTTGCCATAATTATCCGTTTTATCTTAATCAATCAGCAAAGGTCCCGAAGATACGTTAGTGAATATAGATTAGCAGGTCGCACGGTTGCCAGCGGTACAATAACCGGCATCCATGAAACGAAACTTGGGGAGCGTTAGGGGAGAAATAAATAAAAATAATAATAAAGAAGAGGAGAAGATAATTAAGAATGAGGTGTAAGTACAAAAGAGAAAGATAGAGAAGAAAATGGAAAAAATGAAAGAGAGGGGAGAATTAGGAGAGGATGAAGAAAGAAATAGAAAAAAATGAAGGAGAAGGAGATGGAGAAAACGAAATAGACAGAGAAGGTGAAGATAAGGATCAAATAAAAGAATAAAAGTAATCACGTTAAGGAGAAGAAAGAAAGGGAAAATTAACCATGAGGAAGAATGATAATAAAAAGGAAAATGTGAAATATGAAAAGGATAGACCAGAATTAACCTGCCCTTCTTCAGAGCCTTCTTCCCTCTCACCCTCTCCCTTTCCTCCCTTTTTCCATCCCTCAGCTTCCGTTCTTTCTTCCTTTCTCCCTCCCACTTATTCTCCTATCTTTCCCTCCTCTCTTTGCCTCTCTCTCTCTCTTCCCCCTTTTCAGCTCTCCTATCCCCACGCCTATTCTTCCATCTTCTCCTGTTCTACT
>NC_051402.1:20857503-20862503 GCF_015228065.2 Penaeus monodon
ATCTAATTTGAGTAAAAAGCAAATAATGAAGCCAATGATAGGCCCAATTAAAGACGATTATGCCTCAGCTATATCACGAATTTCGAACTAAAGTAAAGGTTGCACAGAAGGGAAAAAAATCGAATTATTTGACAAGCCCACCAATCAAAACCAGGGGATTTAGTCTTAACCACAATTCTCTGATCTTGTAGCCTCTCGGTATAGTTGGTCAATGGAAGGTTTACTAAGTTGGTGCTCCCGTGGATCTTCTTCTAATGCAGGCTACCCACTGAAGTGCAATGAGGAAGAGTCTGTGTTTGCAATGATTAAGCACTAGATGTAACAGCAACTTTGTCGCTACTGAAAAGTGAAAAATCAACCTTGTAAATAGGTAAGTCATTAAAGGAGACAAGAACTGGCTTGTGTTTGGGGATTCTGAACCCGTGAATAAAGTGCTTTCTTTGCATTCCGAATCATCAAACCTGAGGCTCCATGTCATCACCAAAAGATCCCACACGAAATGAAGGGGAAAATATGGTTACATTCAGAAGGAATCCAAAACAGTGGCCACGGAACTTCCATGTCCCTTTTCTCTCTTTTTTGCTTTTGCAGTCCTAGAAGAAATTATCCTTTTTCTCACCAGGCAAAGAAACGACCAAAGAGCTTTACATTTGCTTGCATTATGCTTTTCGTTTTAGCTTCTCCAATCTGTCCTGTTGTGTCTGAGAGGTCTGTCATCATTATTATCATCATCATTACCATTGGCACCACCAAAACCATCATCATTGTCATCGTCATCGTCACTGTCACCGTCATCGTCATCACCACTGATTTCACTATCGTTGATTTTATGACAGTAATGATTATCACGACAGGAATGATAAGATACTTCAAGCAACAATAATAATAAAAATCTACTTGCATTCGCACATCAAGATTAATTTAGGACAGGGTTGGCAGGTTTTAGACACAGGTGGTTTAGACCGGGATTTAAACCAGGTTTAAACCCCTGTCCAAACAGGTTTTGGACACCTAAAATGGTTAGAACTGTCAAAAACTCAGAGTTACTTAAAAATGTGGCTAAAACCTAATTCTGAACATGCATTATTACATCACAATACAGAATACATTATAATTGTATATCACAGTATTAATATTAATATGCATATGCTGGCAAAAACATCTTTACCATAGTATAATCATGTAGTAAATTCATGTTGGAAGACCTAATTGTTAGATATTGAAGAATATATTATGAA
Source organism: Penaeus monodon (assembly GCF_015228065.2). NCBI lineage: Eukaryota > Metazoa > Arthropoda > Malacostraca > Decapoda > Penaeidae > Penaeus > Penaeus monodon. The sequence continues at coordinate 20,858,742 of NC_051402.1, forward strand.
AGCACAAAATATACCGAAATTGCCTAAATACTTTTAACTACAAGTCACCAGCAAAGGGTATTCTAAGTGAACTCACAGTCACAAAGTGACTATTCATACCAGATCAGGTTTCCCTAAATATCTCACTGAAGTTTAGTTCACTGGCAAGTGCAGAGCACTAGTAACGTGTGTACGAACATTTGTTCCATCTCGGGAGATTGAAATTTTCAGTATGCTTAAGGGTGGCAGACTGAAAGATCCTACATGGGATCACTTTGAACTAGTCGGGGGCCAGAATAAAGTCAAGTGTAACAATTGTGACTGTGATCAGTGTCATGGTCCAGAGAATGAAGACACATCTTCAGAAGTGTGCCCCATCTTGTGAAGTTCCATGTCACAAAACGCCAGAACAGCAATGGTTATGTAAATGATCAGTGTGCATAAATTAACTTCGATGCAGTGTGTACTTGGCTCGCACTCATGTGAGGATTAATGGTAATGATAGTGATGATACTGGTAGAGTGATGAGGATGATAATGGTAAAAATAATAATGATGATGATGATGATGATAGTAATAATAATAATAATAATAATAATAATAATAATAATAATAATAATAATAATAATGACTGTAGTAGTACTAGTATTAATAATAATAATAATAATAATAATAATAATAATAATAATAATGATAATAATAATAGCAATAATACTAACAAAAATGAGGATTATGATATAATAATAATAATAATAATAATAATAATAATAATAATAATAAATTTAATAATGACAGTAGTAGTAGTAGTAGTAGTAGTAATAATAATGATAATGATAATGATAATGATAATGATAATGATAATGATAATGATAATAATAACAATAAAAATAATAATAAAAATAATAATGATAATAATAATAATAATAATAATAATAATGATAATTATAATGACAGTGGTAGTAGTAGTAGTAGTAGTAATGATAATGATAGTAATGATAATGATAATAGCAACAATGATAGTAATGATAATGATAATAGCAATAATACTAACAAAAATGAGGATTATGATAATGATAATAATAATAATAATAATAATGATAATAATAATAATAATAATAATAATAGCAATAATACTAACAAAAATGAGGATTATGATAATGATAATAATAATAATAATAATAATGATAATAATAATAATAATAATAATAATAATAATAATAATAATAATAATAATAATAATAATAATAATAATAATAATAATAATAATAATAATAGCAATAATACTAACAAAAAGGAGGATTATGATGATAATAGTAATAGTGATAATAATAATAATAATAATTTTGTTATCATTTTCATAATCATCATGATCATCATCATTACATTTATTATCATTATCATTATTATCATTATTATTGTTGTTGTTGTTTTTATCTTTATTATCATCATTATGTTTATCATTATTATTATTATTATCATTATCATTATCATTATTGTTATTATCATCATTAATATCATCACTATTATTATTATCATCATTATCACCATATCTTAATCATTATCATCATCATTATTATGATAATTATCATTGCTATCATAGGCAATCGTAATAAAATCAATAACAATAACAAACAACAAATTTAAAAAGCCAAACTAATGTCATCTAACATTCTCATCACTATCCTCATTATCGCAACATCCTAACGCTAGCAAAAAAATCACGACACAATGAAACCATGAGAATCCTCGTAAATGCATACGAATTATCGAATGACTCGCAGTACCCAAGTGCAACGGCGACTCCCTGTTGGTTCAGTACACAGTATATTATCTCTAATTTTTTTTTTTTTTTCTTCTTCTTCTTCTTCTTTTCTTTTTTTTTTTTCTTTTTTTTTTTTTTTTTTTTTTTAAGGGAAGAAATCTGAAACACTACATGTCCATATGAGATTATGTGTCCAAGACGTTAGGAGAAAATTTACTTTGTATATAATGCATAACTCGTTTGGGAGATTAATATTTTAGGTTAATGCTTTATTTCAACATCTGCTTAAAAAAAAAAAAAAAAAAAAAAAAAAAAAAAAAAAAAACAGGTGGGGGTATTAAAGCCTCTTTGGACAAGATCTGAGAGTCTATAAAAGCGGTCTAACAAGACCTGAAACTTATACAAAATACCATAACACTCAAGTTTCTTTCTTTCTTTCTTTTTCTTTTTCGAAAAGTGTATTTTTTATTTTCTTCCAAGACCGTGGACGAAACATAACGAGCCCACCGAAGCATTTATCTTCTGAAGATAATCCTTTTGAAAATAAAACCATTGCCCTTTTCTTCCCTCCCTTTTCTTTTATTTTCCGAAAACTTCGAGTCATTTCTCGTCTCTAAAAGGTAATGTATAGAGATTTGCTTCACTTAAGATTTTTTTCTTTCTTTCTTTAGGTCTGTCTTTCTCTTGCTATTTGTGTTTCCTGTCTGGCATTTTATAGATGGAATGAAAAGTAAATATTTTTTCATAATTATCCTTATAGTTTCGTTTTTTGTGGTGTTGTTATTGTTTTCTCTATGTAATCCACTTGATGTATGTAGATAAATAGAAAAAGAGAAGAGGGATAGGTATATAGATATAGATAGAAGACAGGATAGGGAGATAGGCATACAAGTAGATGGATCGGTAGATAAGATTAACAGTCATATATACAGAATAGATAAAAGAGATAGGCAGGTAGATATACGACAAGTAGGGATATAGACTGACAAATAGACTGTTAAGTGAATAGACAGAAAAATATATAGACCTAAATGAAAGAGTTAAAGTAGGAGTGTTCTTTCATCCTCGTTTAGTTTTGTAAAATGCAAATATCAAATGTAAAAGCAACAACAACAAAAAACAATAAAGTAAAAAAGCAATAAAAGCAAATAAAAATGTGTGAGAATGAGAAAGAAGAATGTGGAAATAAAGGTGGAGGAAACGAGAGAAATAAAACAACATGAAGGACAAAGGAGAAGCAGAATGACTGATAAAAATACGAAAAGGCATTAGTCTTAATTCTCTACTATATAAAAGAGCTCTCAGGTTTTCGAGGTCTGAGATAGAAAATACGAAATATTACTGGGAAGTTGTATTTTGTGTGTTCACGATCCTTTGTCAGTGTCACTTTGTTGGGAAATGTATTTATTTATGCGTTATGTCGTTTTGTAACGTGTGTTTATTTTGTATGATTACACGTTTTACAATCTATAAATTTTGTTTGTGTGGTGGTCTAACGCATAATTTTGTTTTTTTATGAATTTGCACAGAGAGGGAGGGGGAGAGGGAGGGAGAGAGAGAAAGAGAGAGAGAGAGAGAGAAAGAGCAAGAGAGAGAAAGAGAGAGAGAAAGAGCAAGAGAGAGAGAGAGAGAAAGAGCAAGAGAGAGAGAGACAGAGACAGACAGACAGACAGAGACAGAGACGGGGACACTCATAAACAACCTCCTTCTTTAAAAATGAATAAACAAAAGATAAGTAAATGAAGGAAACATTTCCAAATCGCCTCTGCCCCCCCCCCAAAAAAAAATCCTATCCTTTTAGACAACACAAAATGGCTCCCAAAAAATATTAATATTAATACTAAAAATAATAATGATTAATAATAATAATAATATAAACTACGATAATAATAATAAATAAACAAACAAATGTAAAAATAAATAAAGTACTGATAATAATAACATAGATAAATGAAAAAAAAATAGATAAAATTCCTTTTTCTACCGTTAGCGAGTGAATCAGTCTCCAATCTGTCCTGAGAA
>NC_051402.1:20870003-20872503 GCF_015228065.2 Penaeus monodon
CTATCTGTTTTATTTATTCATCTCTCGCTCACTCGCTCGCCTTTTCTCTTTCTCTCTCTCTCTCTCTCTTTCTGCTCTCTCTCTCTCTCTCTCTTCTCTCTTCTCCTCTCTTCTCTCTTCTCTCTCTCTCTCTCTCTTCTCTCTCTCTCTCTCTCTTTCTCTCTCTCTCTCTTCTCTCTCTCTCTCTCTCTCTCTCTCTCTCTCTCTCTCTCTCTCTCTCTCTCTCTCTCTCTCTCTCTTCCCTCCTCCCTCTCTTTTTCTCTCCCTTTCTTCCCTCCTCCTTCTCTTTCTCTTGATTACCACAGTGTAATGCACAGGGTATAAGTATCTAAAGGAGCCAATCCGCTGCCTAATTAAACCCAAGAGTGTTCTTTGCAGTATTGTTTCTTCTCCGTCTTTTTCTTTGTCTTTTTCTTCATCTTACTCTTTTTCTTCTTCATTATCTTCACTGTTATTGTTTTTATTGTTTTTATAATAATAATAATAACAATAATAATTATTATTATTATCATTATTATTATTATTATTATTATTATTATTATTATTATTATTATTATTATCATTATTATTATTATTATTATTATTATTATTATTATTGCTATTATCATTGTTATTGCTATCATTATTAGTGTTATCATTATTATGAAAAATACTAATATTATAATCTTTATTATCATTATCATTATTATTTTCATCATTATTATTATCATTATGATTATCATTATTATTATCACTATTATTATCAATATCAATATTATTATCATTATCACTGGTTTTATTGCTATCCTCATGATTTGTATTATCATTGTTGCTAAAAATCCTACCATTATAATTATAAATACTGCAAGTACCAGTATCATTATTGTTGTTGTTGTTTTATTATTATCATCATTATGATTATTATCGTTATTCATCATTATCATTTCCGTTATTATTATCATTATCATTATTATTATCATTATTATTATTATTATTATTATTATTATTATTATTATTGTTATTATTATTATTATTATTATTATTATTATTATTATTGTTATCATCATCATCATCATCATCATCACCATCATCATCATTAATTGTGTATTTTCCAAGCTGTATATGTACGCGAATGATACAGATAGACAGATATATAAATGTATAATATACAAGACTTAGTGTCTTTTGTTGAGATATGAAAGAATTTCATTTCGCAGACGTTACCTCGAATCTCTGGAGAAAGAAGACAGTTGTTGCCTCTAGACACTTCAAATATATGAGACATAAAGAGAGAGAGAGAGAGAGAGAGAGAGAGAGAGAGAGAGAGAGAGAGAGAGAGAGAGAGAGAGAGAGAGAGAGAGAGAGAGAGAAGGAGGAAGAAAGGGAGATAGATGGATAGATCACAAGAGAGAGAGGGTTAGCTTTTGCTGCGAAAAGTTTATCATGACATTTTTTAAATGGTTGCTTCAGATACATAGAAATATGCAGGCTAAAATTTGTTACCCTTGACACTAGAAACACTTTAGAAAGAGAAAGAAAGACGTATAGAAAGAGTTAGGAGAGAGGAGGAAGGGACAGACAGACAGAGAGTTAGACAGACATATAGTGTTCCAGAGATCGGTGGGGATCTTTTCCTGTAAATTCTATATCATGGAAATCAGAGCAAAACTGCGTTGGATACGCGTGTAAGCATTTGCATACAAGAAAATCCTTATATTTCTTTTTCATCTGGCTTACATAACCATAATTACAGACTAGCATTTTACTAAAAATACAAGAACTGCGATATCTACAAACAAAGGCAAATACCCACCCACATGCGACTCACAATGTAAATTTGCGCCTAAATAAACGCACACATGCAATAGTACAATGCATTATCTTTTATTTACTCTTGCGAACTCGAAGTCACTGTTTCACTGCAGGGTGCCCACAACCCACACGGAAACGCCTAAAGCAATCTTAAGATTAAGTAGAGCGACAGAGTTGATGGGGAAAGGCGCTGAAAGGGGGGGAGGGGGAGAAGTGATAAAAGGAGGGCTGGGAGGAGGAGGGGAATGGGGAATGGGGACGAAAAGGGACCGGGAAGCGGCGGGGGTCGAGTGGATTAAGGGGAATCAGTCAAAGGCAAGAGGAGGGGGGAGGTAAAAGTAAAAGGATAGAGAGACGGGAAGGGGGAAAAGTAGGGGGAAAGAGGCGGGGAGGAGAGGGGGAGCACAAATAGATAGACAGAGTGCCAGATAAACAGGCAGACAGACTGAGAGAATCGAATCAAGGAAGAGAGAGTCAGAGAGACAAAACGAAACAGGCAAAAAAGACACATACACAGAACACAAACAAAGAAACAGTAAGAGCCAGACAGACAGACAGACAGATGGACAGACAAAAAACATACAAGAAAGAAGGCAGGGGAGGGGGTGAAGGGGGCAAGTAGAGGGCGGGATACGGGGTCCATTGGAAGTCTAAGAAGTAGCTATGAGAAGAGGCTATTGTTCCTCCACAGTGCCTTAGGAGCAAATGG
>NC_051402.1:20892503-20895003 GCF_015228065.2 Penaeus monodon
TGTGTGTGTGTGTGTGTGTGTGTGTGTGTGTGTGTGTGTGTGTGTGTGTGTGTGTGTGTGTGTGTGTGTGTGTATGTGTTGTGTGTGTGTGTGTGTGTGTGTGTGTGTGTGTGTGTGTGTGTGTGTGTGTGTGTGTGTGTGTGTGTGTAAATATATTATATATATGCACATATAGGTGTACATATACACATATAATATTCCCTTTTAGAGGCGACATCCCCTAGAAGCGAAACCGTCAAAGAAACACATAAAAGGAAAATCCTCGAACTTCGCCCGCCTCCGCGTCCAAAGTTGGATATTAATCTTGGCCTATTTTCTTGAGTGCCGTTTCGAGAAAGGCAAAAGTCTTTAAGATGTAGTCTGGCATTAGAGCTCCCGGTGCCAATTGCTCCTTCGCGAGGGAAAAAGGGGGGGGGGGGACAGGAATTCCTTTGGTTTCGTCATCTTTCGTTACGTGAAGATCTTTTTGGCTTCCTTGGTGTCTGGCTCTTAGGTGGGGAGTCTCTGGCGCGCGCTTCTTCGTTGCTCAGTGACCTTTAATTGGTGAGGTAATAAAGTGTGTATTTATAGTGTGTCTATATATATGTGTGTGTGTGTGTGTGTGTGTGTGTGTGTGTGTGTGTGTGTGTGTGTGTGTGTGTGTGTGTGTGTGTATATATATATATTATATATATATATATATATATATATATATATATATATATATATATATATATATATATATTATATAAGTATGTATATGTGTGTGTATACTATTATATATATTAATATATATATACTATATATATATATATATATATATATATATATATATATAATATATATATATATATATATATATATATATATATATATATATATATATATATGCGCGCACGCGCGCGTGTGTGTGTGTGTGTGTGTGTGTGTGTGTGTGTGTGTGTGTGTGTGTGTGTGTGTGTGTGTGTGTGTGTGTGAAGTGTGTGTGTGTGTGTGAAAGTGTGTGTGTGAGTGTGTGTGTGTGAAAGTGTGTGTGTGAATGTGTGTGTGTGTGTGTGTGTGTGTGTGTGTGTGTGTGTGTGTGTGTGTGTGTTATTGTGTGTGTGTCAGAGAGATGTACATATTTATACACACACACATCCCCACCGAGAGTCGAGGGCGCGACGCCCCTGATCAATCGGCCAAATAATTAAAGCACTTTTGACCCTCAGCCGTGACGTCACGCCGCCCCGATCAAAGGGCCCGTTATCTGCTTCGCTGTGACGCCGTTTGTGGGCGTCGCTACGTTGAACAAATACACTGCGCTCGCCACAGGGATGAGCGATCGGCTGGCGCGGCGTGTGTGTGTGTGTGTGGGGGGGGGGGGGTTGTTTGTGGGTTTGGGCTTGTGTTTGTGCATTTGTGTGTGTGGGCTTTGAGTGTTTATTTTTTGTGTGTTTGCATATATTTGTGCATGCATGCGCGCGCGCGTGTGTGTGTGTGTGTGTGTGTGTGTGTGTGTGTGTGTATGTGTGTGTGTGTGTGTGTGTGTGTGTGTGTGTGTGTGTGTGTGTGTGTGTGTGTGTGTGTGTGTGTGTGTGTGTGTGTGTGTGTGTTTGTACTCCTTTAACAAAACCAAGACCAGGATAGTGGGGGAGTTGGGGAAGCGAGGTGGTGGTGGGGGGTGAGGGGATGAGGGAGTAGGCGGTGGGAGGGGGGTAAGGAGGGGTTCAACGCCCCCTGTTCAACATAACCTTGAACACACACCTTCCTCCTTGTACCTTGAAGATGCCGCCTCGCTAAGCCGCCCAACCCAAAAATGCCGAGCCTCCATTTGCCGCAATTTGAGTAGGCCTATTGGATGGGGAGGGGGGGGGGGATGGGAGGGAATCTTTCTCTCCTCTCTTATTTATTATCGTTTTGGGAAGGTGATTATACCCCCACCCCCCCTCCCTTGTTGTATGTCTGGCGTTTCTTACCTGGCAGTTGGAGGCTGATCCGCACACACACTCACACAAGCACAAACTAAATTTTAACATAAACACATACACACATTCTACATAATGCACACATATACACACTACATACAGACACAAAGGCACAAAACCTCCACACATTCGACACACACACAAACGCATATGCACACACTCTACACACACTCTACACACACACACACACACACACAAACACACACTCTACACACCCACAAACCCCCACGCACCAGCACTCCCCCAAACTTCCATATCCCAAACTGCTCCCTCCCCCCCCACTGCCCCCTCCCCCTCCCCCTATCTATGCCACTATCCTCGCTCTTGCCCCATCTTGTCTCCGCTAAGCTTACCTCTGATGAAAGACCGCCCTTGTCTCTCCGCTGGTCTTTGATATCGAAGCAATTATCGCTCTTAGTCAGAGTCAGATTGGGAGTATTTGCCGGTGTCGAGTTCCCAAATAAGGAAACGAGAGAGGGAGGTAGAAAGGATAGATAGATAGGTAGATAGAGATAGATAGATTGGTAGATAGAGATAAATAGGTAGAGAGAGAC
>NC_051402.1:20914252-20916752 GCF_015228065.2 Penaeus monodon
ATATATAATAATATTTTAAATACATCACCGGGGTCATCCACTGCAGGACGAGGCCCTCCCAATCTTTTCCCCTTTGTTGTCTTGTGTTTTTTGTTTCCAGTTCGCCCCCAAATTTCGTTATTTCGTCAGCAATTTTCCTTTGGGTCGGGCCCTTTGGTTCTTCATTTATCAAAAACCCCAGTTGTTACTTTTTTTTGTCCATTTTTTCCTGTCTCCAACATTGCCATTTTTCTTTTTGATGCTCGCAAGTATATCTTCTATTTTGTCTGTTCCCTGATCCCGTCGCCCTCACCCCTACCTTAGGCTAATTCCCGCATCATTCCCCATCCTCTCTAGCACTTTTTAAATTTCCCTCCCCGAAATTTTGGTTGTAGTCCATGTTTCGATCCATAGGTATAACTGGGAGGACACTTTGGGTTAAAAGACTTTTCTTTTAAACATAAGGGCAAAGAGCCTCTTATTTGCTACTGTTCTGCCAAAGGCGCTCCAGCCTAACGTTTTCGCCCGTTTAATTTTCCTTTTCGTAGAGGGTTTTTGTCACGAGTTTGCCCTGTATATATATTTTCACAATCTAGCGCTTCGCCGTACTTGATCTGTTCGGACTGAACTCTACTTTTGATATGATCCTAGTCTTTTTTTTGTTCACCGGAGCCCGATTTTCAGACTTTCTTTCAATCATTTTTAGTTCCCCCTCCTTTTTCTTTTGCAGATTCACTAAAGAGAACAAAAATCCGCAAATCTTAGATTGTTTGATTTTCTTTCCCCCTATCTTGATCCCCCTTTTCCGTTCCACTCTATTTTTTAAATTTCCTCAAGAAAAGCTGAAAGTTTTGGTGAGATGGATCGTCCGTCTAACTTCTTTTTTTTTAAGACCCTGCCCTACAAGAACGTGGCGATATGGATTTCCAGGGTTTTTTTTTGGAATTTTTTAGAGCGGTGGTTTGCGTTGCCTTCCACCCGGTTTTTTATCGAGTAAAATCTCTTTTTACCCGGGACCGGCACTAACACCTTTTTAATTGGTTTTTTGTGGGTTTCGGAGGGGAGTTTTGATGGGCTGCCCCCATCTTTGTACATATCTTCCGTTTTTTTAAAATATACCCCCTCTACTCCCTGTTTTCGGTATTTAGTACTGCTGGGTCTTACAGAGTCAAATGCCTTTTCGTAATCGTGAATCCCATACACAGGGTTTCCTATTTTCGTTTTTTTTTTTCCTTTTATTGGGTGAGCGTGGGATGGGGTCTGTTGCTGAGAATCCACTGCAAAAGCTGCTTGTTCCTAGGTGGTTAGAATCCAGAGGGTCGAGACGGGTTGTGGTGAATTTTGTGAAAAAATTTGTAAGTGGGTGAAAGGAGGCTTATTGGTGGGTGTTTTTTAGATCATTCCGTCCCCTTTTTTTATTATCAAAATAATTGTTGCATTTTCCGGCTTTGGGAGTTTTCCCGTTGATAAGGCATTTGTTAAAAAGATTGTCTAGTTATGTTGAAATTTTCCTGATATATTATAAGGTCTTACTAATTCCATTTTCCCCCGGTGTTTTCCCCATCTTTATCCCTTTTAAGCGCTCGTTTTTTTTCTTCTTTTGTGATGCTAGGTACGTCTCAGTTACCGCAGGCCTCTATCCATGCTGTTCTTTTGAGTTGGTTAGACCCTGTAAAATCCCCACTATTTTTATAATTTCATTTATGTATTTTTCCTCCATTTGGTTTTTTAAATAAAACAAAAATTTCCCTATACCGAGTTCCTTAACGTTTTCATACTAGTCCTGAGATCACTGTTCATTTATTATTTGGGTTTTGAATTTCCCCATACATCTTCCTTTTCTTTTTTTTTATGTCTTTGTATTCGGAATTCTATCTTGTCCTGATTACGTTATTTTCAGCCCCCCTTTTTTTTTGCAAAGCTCCTTAGTTTTCCCGAGAATTGTTGGTTTTTTGTTTGACTTTTTAACCGCCCTTCTATGCAGTTTTCTTTTTATGTCATAAACTGTTTGTGTTTTGTCAATTTTAGTCTTCGTCGCTGAAAGGAAATTATTTGGGGGTTTAAAGGGTTTAAAAATTCTGTCGTCTGGTCTTCAAGTTAGCAAATTTTTGGGCTGGGGTTTTTTCGTATGGTTCCCCTTCCCTTCTGAGGTGAATTTTTTAATTTTGGCCCCTTGACCTTCTATGGTCGCTCCCAACATTTACTTTTTTAATAATTCCCATTTTTTATGAGTAAAATTTGTTTTGATGTCAGATGGCGATTTCCCAAAGTCGATTTCCCGCTCTAGTTTTTTTTCGAAAATGTATCACGAGTTTTATGATCGAGCCTCCGCAAAAAACAAATTTGTTTTTTCCCTTCATTCCTGTACCTTTCCGTGTTTCCCTATTGCGGTTTCCCTACGTCTTTTTACCCATTTTACATTAAATCCCCTTATTATTGTGAAATGGGTTTTTACTCTCCGCGGTAAATGAAATCTTTATAGAAACTCTCTATTTCTTCATCACGTGGCTGCGGTTGGAGC